>NW_007763651.1:5803-6285 GCF_000696425.1 Galeopterus variegatus
AAAAAAAAAAAAAAAAAAAAAAAAAAAAAAGAATTAAGGGGTGAGTGGGAGCCTGGGTAGTGGCACTGCAGGAGAGACTGGCCCTATTAACCCATACTGCTATCCACAGGACACATCCAGAAAGGGCCACAGTTATGGCCCTGTTTCCTCCAAGAAGGCAGGGGAATTTGAAGGCAGGGGACTAAGCCTGGGTTAGGGACTATGCCCTGAGCACTCTAGCACCCCCTGGGGTCTCAGTATCTCTCCTCTACCTCACACACAACCACACACATTCCACACGTACATAAATATATCACACATATAATAAAAACATACACTTTGTACAAATACATATTTTAACACGTCTCATATACATATCCAAAAACACCATATACATACACATAAACCTACATTCATACCTCATACAGATATATAAACATACCTCACACACTATATATGCATCCTGTGCACATACACAAGCACACACACACACACACCACACA
>NW_007763652.1:0-605 GCF_000696425.1 Galeopterus variegatus
TATAAAAACCGATGTGGAAAGCAGAAGCAGCACAGGAAAAGTTAAATGACTGGAGAGAATCTGGAAGAGGAATGAAGGGATATTTGATCACAGGGAAAAAACCCAGTTTAACTCTCAACTTATTTAAAGTTTAGACAGTGTGAATTCTCTGAGAATAGGTGATTTCACTTATTTTATTTACTATCAATGTTCTCTTCACATGATCAATTGGATCACAAAAATGAATCAGCTCGTAATCAGGTTTCTAGAAGCAGTCTGGGTATGAGAAAGTTTATTTTATTTTATTTATTTACTTATTTATTTACTTATTTATTTACTTATTTATTTATTTATTGAAACATAATTCATTGTACACATCTGCAGGGTACAGTGCTGAATATCCATACATGTGCACAATATGTGATGCTTAAAGCAGGATAATTACTATATTCAACACTACACAATGTAATCATTTTTTGTGGCCCTATACCAGCTTTTCACTAATCCCCTCTCCCCCTCTCCCTTTCCCACCTCTGGTGGTCTCAGTTATGTTCTCTCTTCTTGGAAGTTCAATGAGTTATTGTGATTCTTGTGTCTTTCTTTCTTTCATTTTTATATTTGTTTAT
>NW_007763652.1:2131-2873 GCF_000696425.1 Galeopterus variegatus
ATTGTATTTAAAAAGTACTCAGTTCTTTCAAAATGTATTTTTAAATGCTTATCAAGGGTAAAAATGCTCAGAATTATGAATTCTAGGATATAGCTGTCCCTATCTCCCTTGATATAAAGAGCTGGCAATTTTCAGTCTTGCTTTGTTTATAAATGTTTTCTTACATTTCAGAAACATTTAATAATATAGTTAATAAAGCCAACAGTTGGTAAGTGACAGTACCTATCTTGCTGGCTGAGTCACCCAAACCATATTTTTACCTCGCTGTTTTTAAAAAATTGTTTGCATTTAAAGAAACTCTTCTTAAAGTTCAATCCAGGGTCATCGGGTATGATTTGAGAATCCAAAGGAGAAAAGAAAAAAAAAATTAAGTAACATCCCTGAAGGCTAGCAGAAGAGGGACCTGAAGAACCTGCTCTTCCCTTAGGCAAGGATGGATCCCACCTCCCAGAATCCTCCCACCACCCTGGAAAATTCTCAAGTTTTTGGCTTGGAGTAATTGGTTAGCTAAAGCTGAAATCCCATTTCCACAATTCCAAAATCCAAAATGCTCTGAAAACCACAAGTATGTCTGTAAGTTTTTGGCAAACCTTTTTGGCAATAAAACCTGACATGAAGGGCTGAGCCCGTGGCACACTCAGGAGAGTGTGGCGCTGGGAGAGCAGCAGCGCTCCCGCCGCAGGATCCTATATAGGGATGACCGGTGCGCTCACAGTGCTCACTGGCTGAGCGCAGTGCGGCC
>NW_007763652.1:5947-6285 GCF_000696425.1 Galeopterus variegatus
TGGGTTTGGGGACAAAATGAGGAATTCAGTTTGGGGCATGTTGCATTTGGAATTCCTGTCATATGCACAGTTGCATTTCAGCAAAGATGTCTGGACTAAAAATAATTATTTGGATCCATAATCACGTAAATGGCAACTGCACAAAGACCGAAGAGTGTATAGTTCAAGAAGGTGTTAAGGCCGTCAGACTACACATATTTATACACAGCCTACAATTGAGGAACAATCACATCACGTAAAGGCAATGGCCGTGGACTAGGGACCACGGAAGGAGAACGAGAAATTGTTGCTAGTTATATGAGGAAGAAATCAGGGGATTATGTTGCCATACTTAATGA
>NW_007763653.1:0-845 GCF_000696425.1 Galeopterus variegatus
AAGAAATGTACCTCAATGCAGTAAAGGCCATATGTGATGAACTCAAAGCTAATATACTGACTGAACAAAAGTTGAAGAGTTTTTCTCTAAAAGCTGGATCAAGGCAAGGATGTCCACTTTGCCCACTCCTATTCAACATAAAACTGGAAGTACTTCCCAGAGCAATAAGCTATGAGAAAGAAATAAATGGCACCCAAATTGGAAAGGAGGAAGTCAAACTATCACTATTTGCAGATTATGTGATAATATGTACAAAAAATCCTTAAAATAATCACTTAAATTACATTTTTTAAACAAAGTTTATTTATTGCAATTGATTTTGTTTTTTTAAATTTCAAATATGTACAAAAAATCCTTAAAATAATCACTTAAATTACATTTTTTAAACAAAGTTTATTTATTGCAATTGATTTTGTTTTTTTAAATTTCATTTATTTATTTATTATTTATTTTTATTATGAACATTCATGAGATACAAAATTGTCGTCCCTCATGCCCATGATGTAAGGACAGGTTACATATTGGTGGCATACCCATTACCAGAAGCTCTTTTTGTACCCTGTGCCCCCACACAATTCTCTCCAACCTCCCTCCCTCTCCCCCTTACCTCCCTGCTCCACTTTGTAGCCCAAGGAATGTTCTCTCCCTCTGCCAGACCAACACACTACTGTGGTCTTTCTTTCCTTCCTCCCTTCTTTCTCTCTTAGCTCCCACATGTGAGTGAGTAGATGTGGTATTTATCCCTCTGTGCTTGGCTTATTTTACTCAACATAAGTTTCTCCATGCTCATCCATGTTGTTGCAAATGGGAGGATTTCATTCTTTTTTATGGCAGAGTAGTATTCC
>NW_007763653.1:6027-6285 GCF_000696425.1 Galeopterus variegatus
TGGGTGCATACATGTTTATGATTGTTATGTCTTCTAGCTGGATAGATCCCTTTATCATTATGTAGTGGCCTTCTTTGTCCCTTTTTGTGTTTTTTGATTTAACGTCTATTTTATCTAAGAATGGCTATTGTGAGGGCTAGCTCATGGCTCACTTGGGAGAATGTGATGCTGATAACACCAAAGTCATGGGTTCAGAACCCTATATAGGGATGGCTGGTTAGCTCACTTGGGAGAGCATGGTGCTAACAACACCAAGTC
>NW_007763654.1:0-216 GCF_000696425.1 Galeopterus variegatus
TCATTCAGAATTAAAGTTTAAAAATACTCTTTCTATGTTGTATATACTTTATATATATATAGTATCAAGAAAATATAAATAAAATATCAAGTTTCATTAACTTTTTAAACTTTTTTAAATTTTAATTAAATAAAAAAGAAATGCTAACCAGAGAGCCTCAAATCCATGTGCATTACCTTAGGGATTCATCCTATTCTCATACTCATTATGCAGAAA
>NW_007763654.1:5793-6285 GCF_000696425.1 Galeopterus variegatus
GAATTCCAACTTTTCAGTGACTACAGGGCTTACTAAGGCATTTGATGCTGTGGAATAATCATACCTTACGGTTTCTGTGGTACAGTCTTTCTCCTTTGTTTCTCCCTGTTCTCCCTCTATTTTTCCGGGACTTCCCTGTAACCTTCTAGGGTCCTTTTCCTCTATTCAAATCTTAAGTATAGTTATTTTGCAAGAATTAGTCTTTGGTCTTATTCTTCTCTCCTCCCACATTGTAATTTCTCTGGAAATTTCTTATACTCATTTGGCTTCATATATCAACCTTTACAATTGTAACATGTAGAGAAGTACTTGGCACATAGTAAGCAATAAATACTAGTTTAATAAATCAATGAATAAATGGATGTTGGATATCTCTTTTTCTTGACCTGACTTCTCTCTTTTACTGAAAACAGACATTTCCATATGCTTGTTTAAATTTCTACAAAGAGACTACACAGAAATATCAAACTAATTAATCAAAACAACTCAAAA
>NW_007763655.1:0-220 GCF_000696425.1 Galeopterus variegatus
GTATAAACAACAAAATTTGGGAAGCTAAACTCTATTTATACATGAATATTCAAAAGCCTTTTGCACAGCATTGTATTTTATTTACTATATCTATTTTGCTGACATAAAGAATATATCAAATGGCCAATAATTAAGAGCAAAGAAAAATACAATATTAGCGAATGCAGCAGTTGTGAAAAACTGCAAAAAAATAATTCTATGCATTAACTCATAAATAACT
>NW_007763655.1:5724-6285 GCF_000696425.1 Galeopterus variegatus
AAACCTATAGAAACCCACTAATGGGAAGCAATGAATAGGTCATGACCCTAGTTTATTAAAACAAGCAGACAAACAACAACAACAACAGAATTGAATCCTGCAATTATGCTGAGGTATATCTATGTATTTTTGCTTAATTATTTATCCATAAACATCTACAAAACCATCGTACTCCATTTATCTTTATGGTAAATTACCTCATAATATCACTGAAAAAATATCATCAGAATTATATACTCTGCCATACTCATTCTACCAATTTCAACATCTATCTTCTGAAGAATTTCCTGAAAGAAAAATCTAAAACAAATTCTGTCATAGTATATTTTACTAGTGTGTCAGTATAAACAACAAAATTTGGGAAGCTAAACTCTATTTATACATGAATATTCAAAAGCCTTTCGCACAGCATTGTATTTTATTTACTATATCTATTTTGCTGACATAAGAAACATATCTAATGGCCAATAATTAAGAGCAAAGAAAAATACAACATTAGTGAATGCAGCAGTTGTGAAAAACTGCAAAAAAATAATTCTATGCATTAACTCATAAATAACT
>NW_007763656.1:0-645 GCF_000696425.1 Galeopterus variegatus
TACATCCTAAATTAGGCTCACATTCAAGATCTTCCATTTGGTTATGGTTTTGGTAGTTTCTGAACAACTAGGTTATCTTCAACTTCAGTGTACCAATAAGTTACCAATGATTTTAGAGGGGAGAGTGGGTGTGAGTGCAATTTCAAGTGATAATTTTTCAGGGTTTAACAATATGAACTGTGAATTTACTGGTATTTAATAAAACTAAACTTATGGACAGAAATTATACAGTAGATATCCCCAGCAAAATCTTTTGAATCATCAGTGAGAGAAAAATTAGTTTTATTGTCCTTATGTGTGAAGAGGCAACTTTGGCCCCGCACGATCCTAGTTCTCTTAAGAGACGATGACAGTTGTTTATCTCACAAACACACAGAGCTCACCCTGCCTTTCACCTTTCCACACTTTTCCTGTCAACAGCAGGCATTTATTATCTGCAGAAAGAAGAGATTACCTTAAGCATTGCTTTTACTATGATTAATGTGGAATAATCATTGAAGGATACAGTTTCACAAAGGAAACAAATGTCTGTCTTTATGGATTATTGAAAATCATAATGTTTCATCTTCTGTAGGAAAATTAAATGATCAAATACCAGTTTGCAGTATTCAAAGGAAATATAGATACCATTTAGATAGAGTCAGC
>NW_007763656.1:5897-6285 GCF_000696425.1 Galeopterus variegatus
TAGAGCGTAAATTGCAACACCATATCTAAGGAAAGAATGGGTTGGCAGATGAAGTTTGTCATTGCAGAGAGGTAAATTGTGTAGTTCAGCTTGCATATCTGTCTCTAGTTTGGAGACTGAGGGTATAATTCTGAGAGCCTGATACAACTGACATCCTTTGCTCTGATGCCAGGCACACCATGCAGGTTTCTGATAATAATATTGCTTCGGTTGGAGTTGTTGTTCAGATGTGGATTATTCATTCACATAAATCATTTCAAGGATCACATCACCTTATCACCTGTTCATTCATATGACTTCTAAAACCATTCATCATCTGTCCCCCATTTATATTTCTGGCTTTACTCCCATCACTTCTGTCATTTCATAGCACCACAAAGTCTCTTCT
>NW_007763657.1:0-387 GCF_000696425.1 Galeopterus variegatus
TTTTTTTTTTTTTTTTTTTTTTTTTTTTTTGAGACCAGCCGCACCGCGCTCAGCCAGTGAGGGCACCGGCCATCCCTATATAGGATCCGAACCCACGGCGGGAGCGCTGCTGCAGCCGCACTCTCCCGAGTGCGCCACGGGCCCAAGCATTGTATCTCTTGGCATGGGTGGTGGTTACGGGAATCTGTGCTCAAAGTTTTCATGCTGCAGTGAACACTGATGATGTACAAACTTTTGTTTTTGCAAGTTATACTTCAAAGATTTTTTTAAAATTAGTGTAAACCTAAATGCAGCATAATGCTGACCAATTAACCACAGGTATCTACTGTATTCCTTCATATGGCCCATTATTTGTAACTTCGGTGGCTGCTTTTGAATTGCTCATCA
>NW_007763657.1:6055-6285 GCF_000696425.1 Galeopterus variegatus
ACGGTGCCATCTATGAGATGGTATGAATATTTCTGTAAATGTATATAAAATCTAGAACCCTATGACTTATATTTAAACATTGTTGTAAGCCTGGAACCCACTTTTCTTGACAAGATTTCACATGAATAGATGCCTAAATGTATCCTTTCACAAGGAAAATATAGTGCTATGAGTTAAGAATGTCCCCCGAAAGTTCATGTATTAGAAACTTTATCTCCTTCGTAACAGTG
>NW_007763658.1:0-375 GCF_000696425.1 Galeopterus variegatus
TTTGTGGGGTTTTTCTTCCTTTTGTTGGTTTTCTTTTTGTTTGTGTTGTCTTCTTTTTGGACGGATTTCTTCATTTGTGGGTTTCTTCTTTGGGGATTTTGCTTCTTTTGGGGTTTTTTTTTTACTTTTATGAGGTGATTTTCTTTTTTTCATGGGGATTTTCTACTTTTTGTAGAGGTTTTCTTCTTTTCGTTGGGGTTTTCTTCTTTTGGGGGAATTTTTCTTCTTTTTGGGAGGTTTTCTTCTATTTTTTTTTTGTTTGTTTGTTTTCTTTTTGACGGGGTTATCCTTTTTTGTTGGGATACAAATGATAAAATTTTACTAACAGCCCCACTGGGTAGGCATACTGCTAAGGGCACCTCTTCAGTTATGGGA
>NW_007763658.1:5978-6285 GCF_000696425.1 Galeopterus variegatus
GATAATCAAGCAAGATCTCCGTTAGTTTTTTAAATGCTGTGGAAGCTTTTATGAAACAATCATTTTTCTAGATAGCAACTCTAACAGTATTACAAAACTAAAAATATATGACCAACTGGAAATACAGACTCACACCTGCTTGTTTTTACAGATTCATTTTTCTAATGTAGATATCTATGTGTACAGATACCTAAGATACTGATGGAAACTTTCACATAAATTGACCTAGAAAAAGTCATTTAAATACTTCACCTTTTAGTTCAATAAAGTACTAAAATCATCCACTTCCTTGAAACCAAACAAGGGA
>NW_007763659.1:0-209 GCF_000696425.1 Galeopterus variegatus
GGCCCTGAGCCTCCACAGTGTACAGTCTGGGGGGCCTGATAACCCCTCCCTGCCATGCTGATGCCAAGTACTCGTGGTGGTCTCTGCCCTTGAGGCTGGCTTTGGCCCTGAGGATCTGCCTTTGGGGGTTCTCTGAGAAGGCACACACTCCCTTGGCCTTAAGAGGCTGGGCAGGGGCCACAGGGCCCCCGGAGAGAGTCTGCCTGGGC
>NW_007763659.1:5825-6285 GCF_000696425.1 Galeopterus variegatus
GTGGAACCAAATCCTTTCCTTGCCTGCCCTCGTGCTTGGGATTAAACCCAAATCCTGAAGCCCCACCACCGCCACCACCACTCGCTATAGGGAAGACCGTTTGAATCATGCCTTAGTGTTCCGCAGGGACTTAGGTCATTGGGGATGAGCCTGGCCTCCCTGCTGCCGGGGTGCCCAGTGCTGAGGCTGACCATGCCGCTGCCCCCTGTGGCACCTTGGGCAGTTCCCTCCTCTAGGTCTCCTTGCCCTCAGAGCCGGCCAGCTCAGGTCCAGTGGAAACTCGGAGCTCAGGGTCAAAGCATGGAGACTGCCAAGTGCTTGGCAGGACAGTGGCAGGGTTGGTTGGCGATGTCTGCCAACAGCACAGATGGGGACTTTGGTGACTCTGGGTTTCACAGTCCGAGTCTTAGATGGGTTGTTAGCAAGGGGCAGCAGTCACACGGGGAAGAAGATGAGGGTG
>NW_007763660.1:0-329 GCF_000696425.1 Galeopterus variegatus
TCTCATAATAGGACAAAAGTTTTTCCACATAATCAGTAAAGCCACTACTTAGCCACAGTTTGTTTACATAACTTGGCATAAATTATATTTAAAAAATGAAAAAAAATATTGAATCCATACTGTTTTAAAGAATGACATAATCAGACTGAACAAAGTAATTTATGACATTAGTTATTTCTACATAAAAATAGTTGACTGAATATCTTTGGCTTTATTGACTCACCAATTCAATCAACTTATCAAATTGGCAGCCAATAAATTAAACCAAACTTCTTGTTAACTGATACTCTGCAATGCTTTCATACTGATGATTTCTTTTTTTGGGGGGG
>NW_007763660.1:6034-6285 GCF_000696425.1 Galeopterus variegatus
AGAGATTAGAAAACATGAACTTTCTTTCAGAATATGGTAATTGTGAAACCAACCTTAAGGTCAATGTTCTCTGTACAGAAAAGAAAGAACAAAATGTTCCTCGGGCCACTTATTTCAGAGTTAACTTCAGAGAATTAGTCCTGATTTCCTCCCAAATCTCACATCTACAATTTTTTAACAGACCTAAGGAACATATTTTGCTACAAGTTTATTATATCTAAATTTAATTCTCTCAGGTTAGTATGTAAGAA
>NW_007763661.1:0-565 GCF_000696425.1 Galeopterus variegatus
TAGCTAAACTACAATTTATTTTGAGATAATATAGGTGATATTTTAATAAATTTTAAAACTTCATTTTTCAGTACTTCAAACACTCACACATAAGAGTTATATCAATTTCAAAATTTCTTTAAGACGGCACCCTAAACTTCATTCAATTCTTCTAATGCACTCGCATATGGTTTTAAAAGCTCTATTTGATATACCACTTTGATCTTGTAGTTCTCTTCTTTTGATAATGTCAGTTCTCTAGTGATAGAAATTATATGTAATCTGTGTTTGGTCCAAAACTAATTTCATACCAATTAGGAGCAATGGGTGCTGTCAGGTATACCAACAGAATCTCTATTGTGTTCCTCATTCATCTCGGCAATTATAGAAGTTAAGATTACCCTTTTTTGCTACTGTAGAAAACAGGAAAAATCTGCTATTAATTTACTGCTTCACTGTTCTTTTCCACTACAGTAGCTAATCAAGAATTGAGTTAAAAGAAACATATGAATCAAAATGTCATTCAAAACTCAAGTTCAGGATTGGTCCCCAAAGAGATGTTGCCTCACAGAGATTATTCTAAAAA
>NW_007763661.1:4619-5093 GCF_000696425.1 Galeopterus variegatus
ATTGTCTATGATGGCTTTAATATACAAACATGATTTTCTAAATTTTTGTCATAGAAGTTGTTTCTATTTCAATATTGCATATTGACAGATTTAAGTTATAATAATGACATGGAAGAACACTGAAGTTATCAAAATTGTCCAAATTTTTATAAAGATTTAGGTTTTTGACTCATAAATTTATGCAACAGTGATGTAAATGTATAGATTTTAAATGTTTAGCTAAACTACAATTTATTTTGAGATAATATAGGTGATATTTTAATAAATTTTAAAACTTTTTTCAGTACTTCAAACACTCACACATGAGTTATATCAATTTCAAAATTTCTTTAAGACGGCACCCTAAACTTCATTCAATTCTTCTAATGCACTCGCATGTGGTTTTAAAAGCTCTATTTGATATACCACTTTGATCTTTTTTTTTTTTTTTTTTTTTTTTTTTTTTTTTTTTTTTTTTTTTTTTTTTTTTTAAAA
>NW_007763661.1:6053-6285 GCF_000696425.1 Galeopterus variegatus
GTTGCTGCCTTTCCAGAGCGGGGGCCGGCGCCGGGAGCTCCCTCGGCGTTGCTCCCGCGCCTCGCTCAGCCAGTGAGCGGGAACCGGTCAGTACGTGGGATCCGAACCCTCAGACTGGAGCGCTGCCGCGCTTCCCAAGCGGCGCACTATCCAGTGCGCCACCGGGCGGCCACCACTTTGATCTTGTAGTTCTCTTCTTTTGATAATGTCAGTTCTCTAGTGATAGAAATTA
>NW_007763662.1:0-486 GCF_000696425.1 Galeopterus variegatus
GAATGGTATGAACTTTACAGTATTAGTTTTACTATGTTTAGTTTTCTTTGCATCATTTGTGAAGGAAATAATCCCCATTGTGCATTCTTGGCACCTTTGTGGAAGATCAGTTGATCATATATTCATTGGTTTATTTCTAGGCTCTCTACCCTATTCCAATGGTCTAACTGTCTGGTTTTTTTTATTTTTATTTTTATTTTTTAAAAGATGACTGGTAAGGGGATCTTAACCCTTGACTTGGTGTTGTCAGCACCACACTCTCCCAAGTGAACTAATGGGCCATCCTATATAGGGATCCGAACCTGTGGCCTTAGTGCTGTCAGCACCACACTTTTCCAAGTGAGCCATGGGCCAACCCTCTGTCTGTTTTAATGCCAGTGCAGTAGTCCACCCCTATTGTTTTCTGCAGTGTCAGTTATCAGAGGTTAACTGCAGTTTGAAATTATTACATGAAAATTCCAGAAATAAACAATTCATAAGTTTTAA
>NW_007763662.1:5955-6285 GCF_000696425.1 Galeopterus variegatus
TGCTAAAAAAAAAAAAAAAAAAAAATGGGGAATGAATGCCGGAAGTCCATGGTATATTATAATGAATTATGTTATTAGGTGAAAAAAATACAACTCATAGAATAATATAAATTGTAGATCATTTTTTGTTAAAGTGGAAAATAATTTAAAGCATCCCTTAAAATACACGAGTATGAAAGTATACATAAAAAGTATTTAAGTGTGCACACAGCTATCAATATCAAGGAGAAGGGCTGGAATTTGAAGGTCTTTTTTACTAAGATATTTCTGAATGGTATGAACTTTACAGTATTAGTTTTACTATGTTTAGTTTTCTTTGCATCATTTGTG
>NW_007763663.1:0-816 GCF_000696425.1 Galeopterus variegatus
GGACAATGATCCACAGGGAGTTTGTTCATGGTGGAGTTGAAGATTCCATATTAGGCAGCAGACAGTTTGCAGGGCATTGCAGGAGCAAGGCAAGACTCAAAGGCCCAGATAAAACATTGATTACTGAGGGCAACACAAAAATAAGCCCCCATCATTGAGAGCTTATGAGAAAAAATTATAGTGGAAGGGGAGCTTTAAAGAGGACCTTGACAAAAGTGGATGATGATGAATTGCAGAGAAGTAGCTTGAAAAGGATGTCAGGAAAGAGGAATTCCTGTATCTTGCCTGGCAGTGAACTGCAAAGTCAATTCAGTAAACGGGAACATGGATCTATCTCAACTGCAATGGTGAAGATCACAGACGGCCCCAACTTCAGTCTTGCCTCTGTTGCTTCCCTGCCGTGGGACTTCTTGGTGCCTTAGTTTTCCCACATGTAAAATGGGTATCGTACCAGGATTCACATCCTGGGATTATTGGTGAGCTACAGATACGAAAAGTATGTAGAAGAGAGCCTGGCACCCTTTGCTATCACCGTCATTGCTGCCACTGCATCATTATTACGAAGGCTGCATCTTGGATGAAGCTTTAGTTCTAGAAGAGGCAAGTGGTGGGGTGAAGGCTTGGCAGACAGAACAGTGTGTTGGTTTGGAGCAAGGGCTTTAGAGTCAGTAAGAGCTGTGCCCAGATGCTATTTCTCATGCTTACTAGTTGAATGACCTTGGGCAAGTTATTTGCCACTTGAGGCCACATTCTTTTCATCTGAAAACTGGGAGCAATAATCATACTTATCTCATGTTGTTGAGAGTATTAAATGAC
>NW_007763663.1:2395-3266 GCF_000696425.1 Galeopterus variegatus
TTAATTATAAGAGAGTGATTGCTATGCTAATCATAATCAGCATCAAGGTCAAAAGTTTCCACCACTCCAGAATGAACATTTAGAAAATAGATTAACCAGAATATCAGTGTTATTCTGAACTCCCAGCTCACATGGGTTTGAAATAGAATCGCTGTATCTTTTAAGTGTCTTTTAAGAAGAGCCATATAATGCTATACATTGATTAAACAAATGTCACTCCACAAACCTGATAATGCCCAGGACAGAGGGGAACCACTAGGAGGCCATGAACCAATGTGATTGCTTAGACTGCTGAGGTAAAGGCTGGGAATTTGTTGTCTCATGTAAGATCTTGCTCATCACTGGCAGGTGTCACTACAGGATGTGTTGAAGGTGCTTTGGCCTCTGGATAATGTGGGCAATGAAATATAAATGTATTTGAAGATATCCAATTTATTTTTATTTCTTCCTGGGTATTGGTGTCTACATTAAAAATAAAATAGCTTTTTAGTGTCTATGACTTTATAAAATTAGACCCCTATCTCACGCCATATACAAAATAGATTCTAATTGTAAAACAAAACAAAATAAAAGTTTAAGAATATCAACCATACAACAGAATATTATTAAGCTATAAAAAGGAATGAAGTACTAATATATGCCACAACTTGGATGAGCCTTGAAAGCATTATGCCAAGGGAAAAAAGTCAGACACAAAAGGTCATACATATTGTATAATTCCATTTATATGAAATATCCAGAATAGGTAAACCCATAGAGACAGAAGATTAGTGGATACCAAGGGATGGGGTGAGAAAGAAATAAGGAATAACTGGGGCCGGCCCGGTGGCGCACTGCTATAGTGCGCCGCTTGGGAGCGTGGTGGCGCTCC
>NW_007763663.1:6027-6284 GCF_000696425.1 Galeopterus variegatus
GGACAATGATCCACAGGGAGTTTGTTCATGGTGGAGTTGAAGATTCCATATTAGGCAGCAGGCAGTTTGCAGGGCATTGCAGGAGCAAGGCAAGACTCAAAGGCCCAGATAAAACATTGATTACTGAGGGGAACACAAAAATAAGCCCCCATCATTGAGAGCTTATGAGAAAAAATTATAGTGGAAGGGGAGCTTTAAAGTGGATGATGATGAATTGCAGAGAAGTAGCTTGAAAAGGATGTCAGGAAAGAGGAATT
>NW_007763664.1:0-303 GCF_000696425.1 Galeopterus variegatus
TTTAGAGGAGGTCCATGTAGCACTTTTGTGGGAATGTAGTTGCTATACGAACTCCTGAAACCCTAAGGCTAAATTCCTGGAGAAATGATTAGGGATATTGGAGGCATTGGCAGTGGGATATGGGGGGAGGTGTTGTTATCAGTGTAAAGAATACTAGGCATCCAGGCAGGGGATCGCAGGATCATGGACCTTGCCAGTTTCAGTGTGGTTCATCCACGGTAGCACTGCTGGAGACATTTCATCTCATGGTACACCTGACTGTGTTGCCCTTTATGTAATCCCTCAGCTGCAGTCATCTTTTCT
>NW_007763664.1:6073-6284 GCF_000696425.1 Galeopterus variegatus
GAGCACACTTGGCTGAGAAAAAGCCCATAGTCCAGCAGGCACAGCAGTTGGGAGGAGCCTCGTGAGCCCAGAGGGGAGAGAGGGAGGGGGTGTGAGGCATAAGGGATGCAGCTGTGACATTGCTGACCGTAGGCTGTGAGCATAACAGTGTTGCTCTAGGTGAGATCGGGGGCTGTCTCTGTGCCACCAGAGCTGAAACAGTAACAGAAGA
>NW_007763665.1:0-555 GCF_000696425.1 Galeopterus variegatus
AGTCCTGAGCTTATGGGGTAAGGGGGTTTGGGGGCCCCAGAGAGCCAGGCCCCTTGCCACCCCATGCATCCTCCCCTGTGTCTCCCCAGCTTGGCTTGGCCAGGAAATGGCTGGTTATTGTAATAACCTGCATGTTCTCTACTTCTCCTGACAATTTTCTCATGTTCACTTTCCAAATACATATCCAGAGAGTCCTCAGCTGTAACTTCTCTGAATTGTTCTTTTCTTTAATTTTCACATTGCTCTTAGTCTCCAGGGTCATTCATTACCGATGTGCTTCCCTCTTCCTCCCCCTCTCCTCATCTCTTTCTCCCTCATTCTGCTCCTGTCGGTCAGAGGTGTGAGCAATGGCTCGCGTCATCCCTGGTCCCTCGTGCCATCCTTGGTCTGTGATGCATCACTTTAATGACACTGCTGACACCTACACAGTTCTCCTAAAATTCCCCCATTAGTCATTCCTTTGGTCAGGGCTCTTAAGGTCCTTTTAAAATTCATAAATGCTCTTTTGGAAGGTGGCACATCTAGACACTTTTTAGCTATTAGTGTGTCTTATCA
>NW_007763665.1:5986-6284 GCF_000696425.1 Galeopterus variegatus
CCAAATTCAGAGCAGACAGGAAAGCACTGCAGGGGACCATACTGGACACAGGGACCCGAGTGTTGAAAAAATGCAGATCATCTTCAGTTTGGTCTCATAAAGACACAGAAGGACTGACTGAGATTGAAAGACAAGGAGGAAAGGACATGTTAAGACTACGTGCTTTGGAGAGAATAGGGAAACTTACATGGCAGGCTTCCCTTAGGACTAGGAATGCAGTGAAGACAGGAGTATCCCTGCCAGGCTCATCCAGATGTGGGAACTGACTTTTCACTGGTCATAGGCCTTGTGTTAGGGT
>NW_007763666.1:0-1222 GCF_000696425.1 Galeopterus variegatus
TATGTTAGGTTTTTCAGCCCCTTTCTGGTCTGCAAGTCTCCCTTTTACTGTGGACTCTTCGCAAATGTTCAAAATATTGTTCTAAAAATACTCCAAAGTTTTCTACCTTGATGTTCAGAATAAATAGTAATTAAAATGGCTAACTATTAAGTTGTCCTAAAAGTATTTTGGGTTTTTTTTTTTTGCTGCTTATTAAAAGGAGCTGGTTAAGAAAGTTGAATGTGATTAAATAAATATTTTAAGTGCCTTTTATCTCTGAAGTTCTATCTTGGTGTTGAGACAGACACAGATGGAGATGGCATTTCTGATCCAGAGTAGAAAAGAGGAACGTACAAAGAACTGCTCTGTGGTTTAGCTCTCTTACTAAATTCTATCAGGTGTTCATTTTCTACTAAAATGAGTAAATCCATGTGCCTTTCCCATTTGCTGAACACATGGCTTTGAGCACCTGCTACGCACATGAGGCTTTCTTCGGGTCTTTGGGTGGAGTGGTAATGGAGACGCAGCTCTTTGGGGGCTCTCAGCAGCTCTCACCTGGGTGGAAGAGGAGCTTGCACAGGACAGAAGGCGTGGGCTGGAAGAGCGGGGCATGGAGAGCCAAAGAAGGCCCCGGGCCAGCCCACGTGGATGTCCCAGGAGAAAAGGGAGGCAGTGAAGGAAGGGGACAGAGGGATGCAGGGACCATGAGAGGGCAAAGAGGAGCCCTTGAAGGTGTTTTGAAGGGGAACTTACAGGAGCCAATGACCACATTTGTCATATAAAAAACTTAAAAGACAAAGAGTTCTCAAAACTTTCCTCTTTCAGTTCTAGCCACAAAGAAAGCATTCAAATGGTGTTGCTTTTGATGAAACTATGAAGGTGTTGGCTTTTATAGAATATCATGCCAGAAACAAATTTATAACATTGTCATGGTATGAAGGAGAGAACACTTGAAATACACATTTTCAGCTCAGCTCTAAGAATTATTTCTGTTTGCCCAAAGTTAGCAACCAGGAACTACAGCTTACTTCCACTCCACCCCACACAAAGAAAAACAAAGGTAGGTCAGAGGGACGAGGTATTGGAAGTGAATGGAAACACCTGAAAAAAAAAACCCTAACATCTCTCTATCCTTTCCACAATCTTCTGACCTTCCTGTCTTCCCCCAGCTTTCCTGTCATCTCTCCTGCTCTCTTTAAAATCATGAGATGTCGGGCCGGCCCGGTGGCGCACTGGATAGTGC
>NW_007763666.1:6053-6284 GCF_000696425.1 Galeopterus variegatus
TATGTTAGGTTTTTCAGCCCCTTTCTGGTCTGCAAGTCTCCCTTTTACTGTGGACTCTTCGTAAATGTTCAAAATATTGTTTTAAAAATACTCCAAAGTTTTCTACCTTGATGTTCAGAATAAATAGTAATTAAAATGGCTAACTATTAAGTTGTCCTAAAAGTATTTTGGGGTTTTTTTTTTTTGCTGCTTATTAAAAGGAGCTGGTTAAGAAAGTTGAATGTGATTAAA
>NW_007763667.1:0-208 GCF_000696425.1 Galeopterus variegatus
AGTTGACAAAGCCCGTAAAATGTACAACACCGTGAACCCTATTGTAAAATAATGGACTTTAGTTTATAATAATGTATAAATATTGAGTCATACACTTTAGTAAATGTTCTGCACTCATGCAAGATGTTAATAATAGGGAAATTGTTTGGAGAGGAAGAAGCAAAAACAGGGAGGGTATATGGGAATTCTCTACTTCTGTTAAATTTTT
>NW_007763667.1:5891-6284 GCF_000696425.1 Galeopterus variegatus
TGGGCCATAATAATCATATACAGTGTATATTGACAAAATAAAAATTTAAAAAAAAATAAAACAAAAAAAAAAAAAACCAAATATTGACAGACATATGCTGTTTACAAAAGACACACCTAAGCGTATTGGATACAAAGGTTGAAAGTAAAAGGATATTAATACCATGTCAGAAAGATACTAAACAGAAGAGAGCAGGTGCGTTCATATTAATAGAGATTTTAAGGCAAAGTGATGAAGGATGTAACTGCATAATAATTTAAAAAGTTCAAATCATTAAACACTTAATAAGATATTCAAAATATGTGAGACCAAATTTGACACACCAGTAGGAAGAAATTGATAAATTCACCATCATAATGGAAGGTTTCAACTCACCTATCTTGACTATTGAAG
>NW_007763668.1:0-431 GCF_000696425.1 Galeopterus variegatus
GCGCGCGCGCGCGCGCGCGTGTGTGTGTGTGTGTGTGTGTGTGTGTGTGTTTCAGTCTCCATGCGTTTCACTGTTCTTTCTTTGCGATTTGTGTGGTTTGACCCTTTGGCTAGTGTAGGTGACACTGATCCGAGCGTTCATGTACAAACTTCTGTGGGGACATATGTTTTCAGTTCTCCTGGGTGTATCTCCAGCAGTACAATTGCTGGGTCATGTAGTCATCTGACATTTCCCAGCTTGTAAAAGTGCCAATCGGGAGTTGATTTTGTTTAGGCCTAAGTATTTTCTTCTGTGTGATGTTCTGGCCAATGGATTAGGGGGATCCTTGATGGCAAGTGGGTAGAGAATAGGAGAGAGCCTCGTTGTGGAGCCCAGGCTGGGGTCCATAAGGATGCATCTAATTAGTCCCCACCCCCCTGCGGACATTCACC
>NW_007763668.1:5745-6284 GCF_000696425.1 Galeopterus variegatus
CTTTTTCATTTGATGCAATCCCATTTTTGTCTATGTTTGATTTTGTCGCCTTGCTTTTGGGGCTATATCCAAAAAATCATTGCCCAGACCAACGTTGTGGAGCTTTTCCCATACGTTTCCTTCTCCTAATTTTACAGTTTCGGGTGTTCCATTTACATCTCTAATCCATACTGAGTCGACTTTTGTATGTGGTGTAAGATAAGATAAGTGTTCTACTTCATTTTTCTGAATGTGTGCACACGGTTTGCCAACACCGGTTATTGAAGAAACTGTCATTTGCTCATTATGTGTTCTTGGTACCTTTATGGAAATTCATATGACTGTACATGTGTAGTTTTATTTGGGGGCCCCAGTCTGTTTCACTGGTTGACATGAATGTTTTTCGTCTGCTACCTTGTGGTTTTGATCACTGTAGCATGTGTCTTTGTCCAGTTCTGTTGCTTATAACAGAATGACCTAAAACTGGTTGATTTATAACGAAACAGTCCTTATTGCTTACAGTTTCAGATGTGGGGAAGCCCAAAGTCTAGGTAACACAT
>NW_007763669.1:0-452 GCF_000696425.1 Galeopterus variegatus
CACGTCACCAGCACTGTTCACATCGGCTCCCACTGGACTCTCTCTCAGCCAAGCCTCAGCCACATGAGATAGATACACACACACACACACACACACAATCATACTCAAACACACACACACACACACACACAGGCTCAAGCATGCATACTCAAACACACACACACAAATACATACAAAGATACACATACAATCTCTTTCTCACACGCATACCCCAATCTCCTCTCTCCCCACCTTGTGATTCAGTGACATGGGGTTGTGTGCCCACCCAACTGTTCCATGTCTCTGTTTTCCCTTAACCAGCAGAGCCATGGCCTTGTTATCTATTGACAGTTTTTATCTGCTGCCCCATCACTGATAGAGCTCCCACTACGTGCCAGGTATTCAGAACACCAAGGAGGAGGCACAGTGAAAAAGAATGCACAGAGAAGTCATCCCGGGAGGGGTTAGACTAA
>NW_007763669.1:2478-3830 GCF_000696425.1 Galeopterus variegatus
TATAATACCCCATCTAATCCTCACCAAAAAGCTCTGAATTGGGTACTATAATTTTCCCATTTTACAGTTGAGGCAACTGAGGCCTAGGAAGGTTAAGTAATTATGATCAAGGTCACACAGGTAGGAAGTAATTGACTTGGGACTGGAAGCAGGTACTGGTTTTCAGAGACCCCGCTTTAACCCACGGTGTCTCCCAGGGTCATGTATAGGAGGGGATGGTGCTCATGGAAGGCGTGAAGGGAAAGTTCCATAGTGATGAACGGGAGTCTTGGGCTGAGCCTTGGAAGATGAATAGGTGTCCACTAGCGGGGAGGGGAGCGTGTCTCAGGTAGAGGGAGCCCTGTGAGTAGAGGGTGCAGTGGGACAACGTAGGATGCCGAGAGCGAGAAGGGTGCAGAGATAGCAAGGGCAGGGATGGAAGGAGCTTTGGGGTCATCCAAGAGCTCAGGTCTTCTGCAGACAAGTCACACCACCTCTGTGCAGCAGGACCCTTACCTGTGCAACAAGACCCTCCACTCCCACCATCAACGCACATGATTTTTGTGACACCTCAATCCATATAACAGCATAGAAGGGCTCTGAGATTTGAAAAGCCCTATCCCAGGCTAAGAGATTCCTGGTCTGTCTTCCTTCAGAACCTTGAATGCAGAGGTTGAGGCACGGATAGGCGGGCACAGGTTTGCCTGGCATCGCCCCACTTTGTGTGTGTTGTCCTGGCATAATTATTAATAGCTCCTCCTGCTCAGGAGCAACCCACTTTGGATGATAAACTCTCGGGTCACCCTGGGTATGGAGGAGGAAGTGCTCACACCACAAGAGCAAAGTCATGAAAGGAGGAGAGAATGAGGATGGAGAGTCAGTGAGGGGCAGGGAGCTCACAACAGGAAAAGGTCTCAGGCCAGAGGCATGTCCTTTATATAAACTGACCAGCAAGATAGCAGCAGACCAGGCCAGGTCACTGACCTTCCCTTTCAGAGGNATAAACTGACCAGCAAGATAGCAGCAGACCAGGCCAGGTCACTGACCTTCCCTTTCAGAGGACAAAGCCCCTGCTGCCCACAGGCCTCCAGTAAGTTTCTGTGGCTTCTAGGGGGACCCAGCACCCTCCCCTGCTCCCTGCCACAAAGCTTCTCTTGTCAACCATGGCCAGCCCTGCAGCTCCCAACCCTACCCGACCCTAAACCCCAGATGGTTTCCACCAGGTGCACCCGAAGAACTCATCCAGAAGGGGAAGGATGCCAAAGGGGTGTTGGAAGTCGTGCAGAATGGGAAGCAATTCAAGTTCATCATGACCATCGGGTCCAAAGTGATACAAAACGAGTTCACCCTGGGGGAGGAGTGTGAGCTGGAGA
>NW_007763669.1:5556-6284 GCF_000696425.1 Galeopterus variegatus
TGACATGTGTGTCTTTTTACCTCTTCTGGTTGCTCTTGATTTCTGCCTCTCCAAATATAACATTACAGGTTAGGATAAAGTTTAGGAGGGAAATTCTCTTGATATGCTGCTCACGTAGGGGCCAGGCTGTTCCTTTTGAAGACAAATTTTTAACTTTAGCCAGTGTCTACTGCTCTGCCTTGTTTCTATGTTACCTCTTCTGGGATGTACAAGACTACTGTAGGAAAGATTAACATTCTGGATAAAATAATACATAACAAAGCAAAATATGTGCTCTCATAACTGGCCAATTTTTAAAATTTTGCCACAAAATTTTACCTACTCCTTCCCCAGGCCCCATTAGCTTGGAGAATTGAGATTTTACTTTAGCATTGGTATTTGGGACCACTTAGGTGTCCTATGCTCATTTCTAGCCCGTATTCCATAAATTAAGACTCTTACAAAAGAAGTCCTGAGGTTTGTTTTTAGTTCTTCAATGCACCTCACTTCTGTTTAGAGTCAGAGAGCTGGGGGATTGGGAGTATAGAAACAGGAGCATTTTGGTTGTTGTAAGCTGAGATGTGTGTGGGGAACAGTTTCATTAGTCTTGATCCCTCCCCAGATCCTTGCTCACAACCCATCTCTCTGTCTCCTGCAGTCAGTGGTTCGCATGGAAGGGGACAATAAACTGGTGACAAATTTCAAAAACGTCAAGTCCGTGACCGAATTCAATGGCGACACACTCATCC
>NW_007763670.1:0-614 GCF_000696425.1 Galeopterus variegatus
AGCTCTGGAGCATGAATTGCATCACAGAGTTGATCCTGCCTTGAGATGAGGGTGGGCCTTTGCACCCATGTGTCATTCAGGCACTGGCTGGGACGTTGCAACCTGTGCATCAAGTGGAGGACAAGTCTCCAGAGAAGGGGGCAGCTGTGAGCCATCATCAGCCAACACTCATAGCAGCTGGGGATGTGTGCACTGGCAGGTTAAGGGGACCTGGGAGAGGGCCTCTTACCATCACATACCAGGGCTCCACAGTCATCCCATCTTTACCCACAAAGCAGGCCTGTGTCTCTAGGTCTGCTGCTTCCTGGGCCAACAGCTCCCAGTTTCCCTGGCCCACGTTCCAGGTGGGGTCGGCAGGGTCCAGGACCAGAGGCCTGGGGGCAGAGCAGGTGGGAAGGTGGGAGTCAGGGAAGGAGCAGGTGGGTGGGAGGGACTGGGTGGGAGCCTGAGGGCTGGGAAGAGTGTCAGGACTTCAGGGGTGGCCCAGTATCACTCAAGTGCTGGAGGAGCCTCAACTGGCTGCTTTGGTCAGAAAACTGTTGGGGGTGGGCCGGCCCGGTGGCGCACTGCTACAGTGTGCCGTTTGGGAGCGCGGTGGCACTCCCGCCGAGGGT
>NW_007763670.1:5199-6284 GCF_000696425.1 Galeopterus variegatus
TTTCTGGAGCTGACCTGGGTCTCACCTGCATCTCTCCAATTGTGGGTTGAGGTTGTGTCTAATGCAGTGGACAATGTGACATTTTGCACACCCCCAGCATCCTTTCCTTTTGTTGCTTCTTTTGAGTTGGGTGTCACTAGCAACCAAAGGAGACTTGTTGGACACATCGAGGCTTTCCCACTGCCATTTACTCATGACCACATTTTGGCTTCTTCTCTATGCCTGGCCTTGTGCTGCTTGCTGCAAGGGCTACAGAAGTGGGTCAGGCCTGGCCCTGCCCTGGGAGGGATCACAAGCCTGCGGGACTTCCTTGCCTACAGCTGTCTGGGGACTCACCTTGACCACCTTGAGCACTTTGATAGGAGAATTCCGAAAGCAGTTTTCCCTAAGGAATGAGCAGATGGTGTCGACAGCCTTGTTCACCTGAGCCAGGAACTGGCGGTTGGGCTGGAGAAAGTCACAGATGAACTTGTCTAGGTCCCCAGCTGGGGTCTGGTAAAGGAGAGCTGGCTGCAGAGAGAATGCAGGTGGGGTAGCTCAAGACAAGACTCCCAAGGAACACCCAAGCCCTGTAGCTTGATGTCCTCTGAGGACAAGGCTCCCACTATCTCCCATGTCCCCCTTTCATTCTCAGCTGGTTGGCTGGTCCTGAGGTAGCATCAGAGGGCCCTGTGTTCGAGTTCTGGTTCCACCACCAATGCACAGCCTCAGCTTCCCCATCTTTAAATGGTTGCAATAAAGAGGCCTATGTCTCCCTGGATTGTCTTGAGTGTTAAGCACTGATTATGAGACCTGGCTGCCAAAAAGCAAATGTGATAAAATCATATCTCTTGGGGAGCTGCAAATGGCTTATGTCTTAGGTCAGGTTCTCTGGAAGCAGAGCCTATGATGGGAATTTTTGTGCACATGATTAACTGGCGCAGTGTTTGCAGAAGGGGAATGACAGTAGTAGACATGGTGGGGGAGGGAGCTCAGCAAGACTAGGGGATCGGCTGGAGACGTGCTTCTGTCTGATCCCATGGGGAGCTCTGGAGCATGAATTGCATCACAGAGTTGATCCTGCCTTGAGATGAGGGTGGGCCTTT
>NW_007763671.1:0-203 GCF_000696425.1 Galeopterus variegatus
GGAGAGGTGGAGAAGCTCTCCTGCAACAGGAGCTCCCTGAGGAGGCTGGGGCTACTCATTTTCTTCTCTCTGTACAATCCCATCCCTGCAGAGCTTTCCACACTTTCTTCTTCCAGGTCTGAGTTTTCTCCCAAGTTAGAGAAGGGAGGAAACAGCTACTGAAGCACTGACTTTGCACTTGTCCCCCAGTGGTTCTTACATGT
>NW_007763671.1:5909-6284 GCF_000696425.1 Galeopterus variegatus
AAAATAATCATTGTCTGTATTTATGGGGTGTAATGTGGTACACACACACACACACACACACCTACCTACATACATGCATGCTTTGTGGAGCTATTGAGTCAACCTAAGTAACACCACTCACAGGGAAGAAGCCTGGAGAGGTGGAGAAGCTCTCCTGCAACAGGAGCTCCCTGAGGAGGCTGGGGCTACTCATGTCCTTCTCTCTGTACAATCCCATCCCTGCAGAGCTTTCCACACTTTCTTCTTCCAGGTCTGAGTTTTCTCCCAAGTTAGAGAAGGGAGGAAAGAGCTACTGAAGCACTGACTTTGCACTCGTCCCCCAGTGGTTCTTACATGTGTTAGAATTGAGGGGAAAGTGCTTAGCACGCCCCATGC
>NW_007763672.1:0-248 GCF_000696425.1 Galeopterus variegatus
GAAATAGCAGTAATTTGTGAGCAAGGTAACTGAGAAGAAGCAGCGGCACAGAGAAAGAATGCAGAAATCTGTATGGAGATTCACTGTGGGTCCTTCGGCTGGGCTGCATAGGCACAGAGAGAGACTTTGCAAGATCTAGAAGAGATGATGTCACTGGTTCAAAGGAGAAGGGCAGAAATCGAGGAGTTCATGCGGTACTGGGAGATTTTGGAATTCGATCCAGGCAGAATGGAGAGACTTCACTGAGT
>NW_007763672.1:5892-6284 GCF_000696425.1 Galeopterus variegatus
ACCCATTTGTGTGCTGGTGTCATGCTAAATCTTAGCAAAATGAACTAATACAGAAAGAATCTCTCAGACAGTCAGATTCAGAATTCATGGTTTCACACATTGCCTTGGCTATCCATCACTGGCTTCCTATTCCTTGGGGTTCTTCTACTTTCACCTCCTGCCTTTCAGCAGAAAATCCGGCATCAAATGCTGCTTTCTATACCGTGAACTCAGCCTTCATTAGGGTTTAGAGGGATAGCTAGCAGGTATTAAAGACAATTTAACTGAGGTTTTCTCCCAGAGGAATCAAAAGAATTGACTAGGCATTGACTGGGCATGAAAAGAAATAAGCTTTGGAGTATATGCACCATGAATCATAGGAATATGTAAATTTGAAACATGAGAAAATATGG
>NW_007763673.1:0-230 GCF_000696425.1 Galeopterus variegatus
GAATTTCCATGTATCTTTTTAGAGGACACAATTCAACCCACAACAGAAGCTGTTTTCTGCCATTAAGTACACAGAGCCCAGGCAAGAGGGACAGAGAAGATGAGTAATTTTTGAAAAATGTTGCTAACCTATGCGATGACAAAAGACTGTATCCCTTCCTCATACCAACTGCCCAATTTTGAGTCCCCTTAAAACAGTCACAGAGATTCTCCCTTTTTTTTTTTTTTTTT
>NW_007763673.1:5472-6284 GCF_000696425.1 Galeopterus variegatus
CGGGAGCGCCACCGCGCTTCCCAAGCGGCACACTATCCAGTGCGCCACCGGGCCAGCCCTATATATATTCTTGATTAATAAATTAGTACTGGTTTGTCAGTCAATACATTCTTTGCATGTTTAATATCAATTTGTCTCTTTTGAGTTTTATTTCACCATATGTCGACTGCTAAAACAAAGCTTCAGGGTTTACAATATATAGATTCTGGTGACCACACACTTCATAGACATATCCACACTAATGTTGTCTATAATTTAAAGGTTCTGAAAAGGAAATGCACACATTTACTTATAATCTTGAATGAAAAATGAACTGTTTCTACCTAGAAAGTTGTATTATTTACTTATGACCAACATTACAAATTATCACAAACTTGTGGTTCAATTAACAGAAATTCTCTGAGTTCTGAATTCTAGATGTCTCAAATCAAGATACTAGTGCATCATGCTCTTTCAGATGTTTCTAGGGAACAGTCATTTCCATACCTTTCTCTTAGCTTTTGGGGTTGCCAGCAGACCCTGATGTTTTCTGGCTTTTAGATGCATCATTTCAATCTCTGCCTCTGCTGTCAGGTGTTGTTCTCGCTGTATGTCCATCTGTCTCTTTCTCTTCTCCTCTTCTTATAAAGAAACCAATCATTTTAAATGAAAGGTTCACCCTATTCCAGTATAAACTCATCATAACTTATATCTCAATTACAATCACAAAGACTGTTTTCAAATAAGGTCACATCCACAATATCAGAGGTTAGAATTTCCATGTATCTTTTTAGAGGACACAATTCAACCCACAACAGAAGCTGTTTTCTGCC
>NW_007763674.1:0-1462 GCF_000696425.1 Galeopterus variegatus
TTTTTTTTACAGTTCTAGAGACTAGAACCTCAAGATCAAGGTAATGGCTGATTTAGTTCCTGGTAAGGGCCCCTTCCTGGCTTGCAGACAGCCACCTTCTTGCTGTTTCCTCATATGGCCTTTATTTCATGGGTGCATGTGAAGACAGTGAACAATCTCTCTTCCTCTTCTCATAAGAACACTAACTCTATAGGATTAGAACCACACCTATTTAACCTTAATTTTAATTAAGTCCTACAAACTCTATCTCCAAATACAGTCACATTGGGGTTAGATCTTCACATGTGATTGGGGGGGGGCAATTCAGTCCATAGTACTCTGCCCCAGCCCTCACAATTCATGTTCTTCTCACACACAAAATACATTCATTCCATCCCCCAAGACTCAAAAGTCTTAACTCATTCCAGCACCAGTTCTAAAATCTAAAGTCCAAAGTCTGGTCTAAATATCTTTTAAATCAGATATGAGGGAGATTCAAAGTATGATTCATCCTTAGAAAAAATTCCTCTCCAGCTGTGAACCTGTGAAACCAGGTAAGTTATATGCTTCCAAAATACATCACTGGGACAGATAAAGGATAGACATTCCCATTCCAAAAGGAAGAAATCAGAAGAAAGAAAAAGGTGAAAGGACCCAAATAAGGCCAAACCCCTAGCAAGGAAAATTCCTTTAGATCTTAAGTCTTGAGAATAATCTTCTTTGGCCTTCCAGACCCACTGGGATGGTGTATCTTGCCCCTGAGGTTCTGCCAGGTTAGGACTGTACCCCAAAGATCCAGGTGATCCTGCCCCTGTGGCTGTGTAGAAGGCCATGTGGCTTATAAAAACAAACCAGTGGCCCTGGTTATCTCTGAATTTCCTTTGGGTTTTTCTGTCCTTTTCTTGAATAGCACAATTCACAGGTGAACAGCACTGTCATCCTGGCCTGTAGATTCTAAGAAGTCTGACAGCTTTCCCTCATTTCGTCACATCTCCATCCTCTTCAGTTAAAACCAGCAGTGTTTCTGTTCAGATAATCCCATAATCTCTTTAGTGACAGTCCAGCCACACCTTTGGTGTTTGTTTTCTTTGGAACAAACTTTCTTATTTCTTACAATATGGACAGACTAGTATTTTCCAAATCTTTAAGTTCTGCTTAACAGTTCCTTCTTTAATTTATCTCTGTCCTTTAGCATTTTATTTAAATATCCAGTTTTATCACTGGCAAGTTCTATCCTCCACAAACACCACAACACAGGTCAGCCAAGTTCTTTGCCAATTTATAACAAGGATCTTCTTTGTAATAACCCATTCCTCATTTCCATATAAGAGCTCACCAGAATGGCCTTTAACATCCATATTACTACCAACATTTGCTCATGATTTGTGTATTCCCTAATAAGATGAAGGCTTTCTCTCCAGCTCTCCTCTTTTTTTTTCTGAGCCTTCACAAGAATTACCTTAAACATCCATATTTCCAGAAT
>NW_007763674.1:6081-6284 GCF_000696425.1 Galeopterus variegatus
AGTCCTGCATCTGGAATCCAAAAAATTATAATCACTACCATGAATACACACACACACACCCAAAAAATAGTCACAGTCATAAAACAAAAATGCAGATGAGAAAGAGAAAGAAAATATACTAACCACCTCAAAAAAATCAATAAATGCTGGAGATAAACAATAAAAGGAGAAGAAAGGAACACAAGATATTTAAAACATCTGAA
>NW_007763675.1:0-345 GCF_000696425.1 Galeopterus variegatus
TAAGTGGGGGCAGGGCAGGTAATCATGGCCAAGTCCAACTTTTTCTTGTGCTGTCTTCTCCTCCAATTTGAAATTTGTTTTTAGTTCCTTCTGTGAATATCCCCTTATTCAAATCCAGACTCCTTTAGGAAAACTTACTTTCTTTAGTAATCATCCATCTTTAATCATGTGTGTTCTACAAAAGCAGAATTTTCAGTCATTGTCCTTTTCCTAGACCATATAACCTTCCTCTAGATTTTCACCCCTTAGATCACTTTTTTTTTTTGGCTTATTATTATTATTTTATTTTTTATTTATTTATTTTTTTCGTTAAATTTTTATTTTGTCAATATACAATGTATATGA
>NW_007763675.1:6044-6284 GCF_000696425.1 Galeopterus variegatus
TAAGTGGGGGCAGGGCAGGTAATCATGGCCAAGTCCAACTTTTTCTTGTGCTGTCTTCTCCAATTTGAAATTTGTTTTTCGTTCCTTCCGTGAATATCCCCTTATTCAAATCCAGACTCCTTTAGGAAAACTTACTTTCTTTAGTAATCATCCATCTTTAATCATGTGTGTTCTACAATAGCAGAATTTTCAGTCATTGTCCTTTTCCTAGACCATATAACCTTCCTCTAGATTTTCACC
>NW_007763676.1:0-814 GCF_000696425.1 Galeopterus variegatus
CTTCCCGCCTCCTCCCTTATTCTCCCGGGAGCAGGCTAGGCACCCATAACTCTCATTCACACACTCCTTCCTTCCTCCAGGCTGGTCCTCTTGGTCCAGGCTGGACCCTGTCCCACATGCAGGGGACAGAGACCACCAGGTCGGTGTGCCACACACACACACACACAAACACATTCACACAAGCGTAGTCTGGCATGCACACAGCTGTGCACCATTACAGCTCAATCAGTGACAGTCACCCCTATAGAGGGCCTCACTCAGCTTTGTCATTTGTCACAGGGACACTCACAAATGTGGCAACATACCCAGTGGCAGGTACAGACAGCCAGACACAGACACGACTCCATACTATAGTCTCATAAACTCATTCTCAGAGACTCTGATGCAGGTTGGAATACCCTAGGGACCAAGACTGCCAGGTTCCACCTGTGGTCTTGGTGGTGGCATCTGGGGTGAGGATGGGAATGCAAGTGAGTTTGGTGACCTTTACATGGGGAATGTCCATTTTTCCTCTATCCCTCCTTTCTCTGGCCCCTCAGGAAGACAACGGGCAGGGAAGGACCATGAAATAGGATGCTCACTCTTGGCTCTGAGATCCTGGCCGTGGTGACCTTGTGTCAAGGTGGTCTTTCCCGCCCTGTGGATAGCAGACACATTGGGAGGGACGATCAGGAGCAGCAAGCTTCCAGGCAGATCCCCCCAGCCCTGATCACTGCCCCTTATGATCACTGATCACTGCCCAGAACAAGATTAGGGACCAAGGACCCAGGGGGAAGACCCAGTCCACAATCCCAGACCCCTCTCCTGACAGCTT
>NW_007763676.1:2043-3565 GCF_000696425.1 Galeopterus variegatus
TCCACCTGGCTCCTCAGCCTCTCCTCCTTATGACACAGGAGTGCTGGCCCCCAGACTCCTCGTTTTTCAGGCCCAGGAGTCCATGTCCACTCCGCTCTGGATCAGACTCAGGGTCCCAACATCCAGCATCCTCCTCCCTCAGGCCTAGGTGTCTGTTATCCACCCAGCAACGTGGCCCTGGAGTATGATTCTCTGGGTAGCCTCTGCCTCAGGCAGAAGCATAACAGGTGTTCCCCAGTTTGAATTCCTGGGTGGGCAAGTCCAGGAGGACCTTCACAGCACCTGTGATCCCGGAGGGTTTCCTAGGTGGAACAGCATGAGGTCACGGCTGAAGTCATCCTCTGGGAGCAGGGCGCAGGCAGGGCATTCAGGAGGCTCACGTTGAATTTGGGGTCTGGGAAGCTGTGTGTGACTTGGATCTACTGATCTTTGCTGCCCCAAAGAGTGTTGTGGCCAAGTGAGACTTGGGACTTGCTAGGGAAAGAGAAAGAGATGCAGAGAATGAGAGATAAAGGAAGGAGAAGAGGAGTTGGGGGCAGGTCTTGCAAGAAAGAATGAGAAACAGAGAAACAGGCATGCGCGTTTGTGCGTACACACACACACACACTCACACACACACTCTCACACACACACACTCACTCACACGCACACTCACACACACGCACACTCACACGCACACTCACTCACACTCACACTCACACACTCACACTCACGCACACTCACACACACTCACACAAACACTCACACACACGCACACCCACACACACACTCACACTCACACACGCACATGCTCACACTCACACTCACACAAACACTCACACACACGCACACTCACACACACGCACACACACACTCACGCACACACACACACCACACGCACACTCACACACACACACACTCGCACACACTCATGCACACACACACCACACGCACACTCACACACACACACACTCGCACACACTCACACACACACACTCATGCACACACACTCTCATGCACACACTCACACACACTCACACACTGACACACACACTCACACACTCACACACACTCACACACGCACACACGCACACACACCACACGCACACTCACACACGCACACTCACACTCACACACACACACTCACACACACACCACACGCACACTCGCACACACTCACGCACACTCTCACACACACTCACACTCACACACACTCACGCACACACACACTCTCACACACACACTCACACTCACACACACACTCACACACACACAATCACACACACACACACAGACATGGAGAAACAGAGATAGTGAGAAAACAAAGGAAAGTGGAGTCATAAGGAGAGTTTGAAAGAGATAAAGACAGTACGGAACGGAGTGAGAAAGATGTCAAAAGACAGAGGGAACGATGAAGGCAGACAGTGAACAGTGAGAAATAGAGGAGTGAGAGACAGCACGAGAAAAACGAGAGCGAGAAAGAGACAAAGGGAAGAGAAAGGGAGTGAGAAGGACGAACAAGGAAGGGAGTGAGAACTGGACA
>NW_007763676.1:6003-6284 GCF_000696425.1 Galeopterus variegatus
GGGGCTGGGGACCTCCCTGATGAGCCTTATAAAGCCTTCATTCCCCCAGGACCCCACCTCCGCCCTGCTGGCACCCAGATGCTGGCCAAAGCCCTGCCCCTAACAGACAACCCCGTCTTACACTGAGAGCTGTGGAAGTGGAAGGAAAGCCAGTGCTTGCGGTTCTGAAGTTACTGGATCAACCTGGATGCATTCCCAGGGTCTGAAGCCAGACGCAGCATGGCCTGTAGCTCATGGAGACTTGATCCAGGAGACAGTCAGAAAAGAGGCTCAGGGTCAAC
>NW_007763677.1:0-712 GCF_000696425.1 Galeopterus variegatus
GCGCTCAGCCAGTGAGCGGGAACCGGTCTCCACGTGGGATCCGAACCCTCGGCGGGAGCACACTCTCCAGTGCGCCACCGGGCCGGCCCTTCAGATTCACTTCTGTTGAAGAACGTAGTTGATTTATTTTTTATTGAGGTAAAATCATATAATACAAAATTAACCATTTTAAAGTGTATAATTTAGTGGCATTCAGAACACTCACAATTGTATGCAACTGTCACCACTATCTAGTTCCAGAACATTTTAAGCACCCCAAAAGGAGACCCTGTTTTCGTTAGCAGTTACTCCTCATCTCTCATCCCCTCAGCCCCTCCAACCACGGATCTGCTCTTTGCCTCTATGGGTTTGCCTATTCCTGCTATTTTGTATAAATGGAATCATACGGTGACCTTCATGTTTAGCTTCTTTCACTGAGCATGGTGTTTTCAAGGTTCATCCATGCTGTAGTATTTCTCAGTACTTCGTCCCTTTTTGTGGCTGAATAGTATTCCACTGTATAGATGGACCACATTTTATCATTTCATCTGCTGATGGACGTTGGGTTGTTTCTACTTTTGGCTATTGTGAATAGGGCTGCTATGAATATGCATGTGCATGTATATACCTAGGGATGGAATTGCTGGGCCAAATGGTAATCTTATGTTTAACTTTTTGAGGAATCATCTCATTCATTTTTATTACGCATAGCATTTGATTATTTGAATACACC
>NW_007763677.1:6059-6284 GCF_000696425.1 Galeopterus variegatus
CTTCCTCCAGATTAACTGGGGATCCCACTGATAACACCTTGTAGAACTAGTAAGGGAGATCTATCAGAAGCCCCACTGGAAGTACATAGCCAGGGGTGCTCCCCTGCTGGGCTTGAGACTCCCCTCTCCCATTCAGACACTGTGCTGTTGGTGGGGAGCCCTGGCAGGGGATCCCTCACAACAGGAGAGAAGACATAAATCAACAATATCAAAAATTAAACAGGG
>NW_007763678.1:0-249 GCF_000696425.1 Galeopterus variegatus
TTTATCTTAACACCAATGCCACACTGTCTTAATTGTCATAGCTTTATAATATGTTTTGAAATCAGGTAGTGTTAGTCCTCCAATTTTGCTTTTCTTTATTGAAGTTGTTTTAGCTATTTAAGGTCCTTTTTTTCCATTTTAGAATAAGTTTGTCAATTTTTCCAAATGTCTGTTGGGATTGCATTGAATGCATGCTCTATTTGGAGAGAACTGACATCTTAATAATATTGAGTCTTTTAATCAAAGCAC
>NW_007763678.1:5185-6284 GCF_000696425.1 Galeopterus variegatus
AATGGGGAAAGGGGATTCTTTTCAATAAATGGTGCTGGGAAAACTGGGCATCCACACAGAGAAGGATAAATTTGGATCCTTGTCTTACCTCTTATAAAAAATTCAACTCAAAATTAATTAAAGACTTAAATGTAAGACATGAAACTGTAAAACCACTATAAGAAAACGTAAGGGGAAATTTCCATTAAAACCACTATAAGAAAACATAAGGGGAAATTTCCATGATGTTGGTCTGGGCAAAGATTTTTGGATATGATTTCAAAAGTGCAGGCAACAAAAGCAAAAATAGACAAATTGAATCACATCAAACTGAAAAGCTTCTGCACAGCAAAGGAAATAACAGAGTAAAGAGACAACTTATTAAGTGGTAGAAAATATTTGCTAAGCACATCTGATAGAAGGTTAAGATCCAAAACATATAAGGAACTAAACTCAATAGCAAAACAAACAAACAAGCATAAAAACACCAAGTAACCTATTTAAAAAAAATAGGGAAAGGACCTGAAAAGGTATTTCTCAAGAGAAGATATACAATGACCAACAGTATATTGAATAGGGAAAGGGCCGGCCCGGTGGCGCACTGGGTAGTGCGCCGCTTGGGAAGCGCGGCGGCGCTCCCGCCCGAGGGTTCGGATCACAAGATGTATATTGAAAAGATGTTCAATACCAGTAATCATCAGGAATACAAATTAGAGCCAGAATGATATATCACCATATATCACCTTACACCTGTTAGGATGGCTATTATATAAGAGACAAGAGATAACAAGTATTGGAGAAGATGTGGGGAAAAAGGGGATCCTTGCATGCTATTAATGGGAGCGTAAATTAGTGCAGCCATTATGGTAAACATAATGTGTGGAGATTCCTCTCAAAACCAAAAATGAAACCATCATAAGATCCAGCAATTCCACTATTGGATATTCAACCAAAGGAAAGGAAATCAGTGTAATGAAGAGATAACTGCACCCTCCATATTTATTGCAGCACTGTTCACAATAGCCAAGCTATGGAATCAACATAAGTGTTCATCGACAGATGAATGGATAAAAACAAGAGGTATATATACCTGATGGAATACTACTCAGCTATAAAAAAA
>NW_007763679.1:0-1337 GCF_000696425.1 Galeopterus variegatus
GAAGCAAAACTATGCAAAAGACTGCAGAAAAGATGATTCAGCTCCAGAGCAAATCAAAATCTTACAGGATTCTGTGATAAGGACAGGAGCGGAAACCAGACGAGGCCTTGGCGAGACCTTGTACTTGACTCATAGACCCGGACCCCTTGCTGCTCACATGCCCCTGCCTCCTGCTTTTCATGTCCATGTTCTATTCCTTCAGCCCCCTCTTTAAAACTCCCTCAGTAAACCTGAGCTTTGAGATGGCTGTAGCCTGGCCATGCCCCATCAGCTTACTGGAGATGGGTGAGCTCAACATCCGTCCTCAGGTCAATAGTATTCCTGAATAAAAGCTGACTTTCATTTTCACCGACATTTGACTTTTGAGTGGTTTTTCTTTGTCTGGGGACAGGCAGCCAGACCTGTGAGTTCGATATCAATTTTGGAGATTGTCAGCCAGGAGCTGAGTGTCCCCTGTAACACTATTGTCATTATTTTGGAAAGAAAACACCCCTCAGTACATTTACATCTTTAAAAGCAAACAATTTGCTGAATTATTTATTGGGTTTAATCAAATATCATTAAGACACCACTATTTATCCTTTTAAAAATGATTTTTTTAACTGGTGAGGACAGAGCCACCTATTAATAAAAATTAATAAAAATGTATGAATATGTAAAGAGGGCAAACTAATCACTCCTAGACGAAAATGATTTCAAAGAACTAAAATTACTATTTGTGATCATAAAAGAGTGTCTATCAGTTTAAAATCATTGTAAGTAGGGCACGGTGCTCTTGGTACCATGAGTCTCAGTTTCCCAAAGACTGTTGCGGCTCATGTAAAGTTAGGAGAATGGGAAAGGAATGTTTCTGGTGCAGTTTTTTTCTCACCTTAGTTGAGCATCAATACGGGATGTCAGAATATATAAGAAGGGGCTCTCAATCTTAATTCCTGGGACATTTGTTGGGATTGTTTTGTGCGGGCATTAAGAATTCTTGCAAGACTCTTGTTGTCTATGTANGGGAGCGCCGCCGTGTTCCCAAGCGGTGCACTGTAGCAGTGCGCCACCCGGCTGGCCCGATGGAGATAATTCTTCAACCCTTGTGGAACAAAGGAAATGACAGTGTTTAGTTTCAACCAGACTCTCAGAGCAGCAAGTTGAACTTCCCCAGTCCATCTTCTTCATTCTGCCTCTAAATCCCTTCTTCTTGCCCACCATCAGTGTCCACTCAACAGTTATCTTCTGTCTCAATTTCCAATTTACTCAGATGTCTCTGGTTACCCCATATCACACTGTAGAGTTGATGGAATTTTTGAGAACATCTCCTTGTTAATTTATACCACATATTGTGAGAG
>NW_007763679.1:2797-3758 GCF_000696425.1 Galeopterus variegatus
GTAGAGTTGATGGAATTTTTGAGAACATCTCCTTGTTAATTTATACCACATATTGTGAGAGAGAGAAAAATTAGTTAGACACAGTCCTCATCTGGTTAGGAAGACTATACCTGTGTGGAAACAGAGCCAACAAGACAACTGCACAGTGAAATGCCAAGCAATGGTAAATGTCTGGCACTTGGTGCAGACAATAGGAGCTACATAAATTCATAAAAAAGAGACAGTCTGGGTTCAGACAGTGAGAGAAGGCTTCTCACAGATGAGAAATGAGCTGGTGGCTAAGGAAGGCAAGTCCTCGAAACTATACCTGAGTGGCTTGCATACAAGTTTTACTCAAATGTGGATATTTAGTTACAAAATAACCCAAACCGGCTGCCATATGCTTAGTTTCTTTGGGTGTACTCAAGATCTTTGTTGTTTCTCTGTGCCCATGCGTACTGAAATGGACCCTTTTCTGTGGAGTTGTGCTGAAATTGCAGTTGAATTCCAGATGGGAAGCCAGATCTACGTGAGGCAGGACAAGGTAGAAATGTTAATGGGAAGGTGAACATGAAGGTTGTTTATCTGAGAACAGCTGAGCTGCAGGAGCACTGCGCAGTCAGAAATCAAAACAAAGGCAAGAGCATAAAATTCAGCAAATACACGGGAGCTAGTTGGGTCAGGGTATCAGCAATCACACAAACATGAGATGCTGGGTGTATGGACACCTCAAAACTGAGTCTACTGTCTACACATTGTCTTATGGATTTCGTGCTGCAATAGAACTAAGACAAGAACTGGATAGGTAAGACTCTGTAAAAGGAGTTAAGTTAACCACCTGGTAGGGGAGGTAATCAGATTATGGTATATGATGTATATACAGCAAAACATAAAGACTAGTCTTTATACTCAACATAATTTTGGGAGTCTCAAATAATGCATAGTTTACTTAGCCCAATTTCAGATAGTAGAGCAAGAAAAC
>NW_007763679.1:5460-6284 GCF_000696425.1 Galeopterus variegatus
GCAGGACTTCTCGGAAAATTTAATGTGCTAATTTGCAGTAGGAATCAAGAAGGTCATCAGCTAATTCCACTAGGAAGTTTTTTCATTTCATGGACATAGTGTTCTAAGAAATGCCAACTTATTTTCTTTCCAGAAAAGAAAGCGAGACCTAGAGTGATTGAGGCCTTTGCCTAAAGTTATTCCCTATGTAGAAATAGCTATAGAAAGATTTACTTGAGTGAGGGACCACCAAGGTGGTATAGCACTGTCGGGAAAAATAGAAGGAAAGACTTGTGGCCATTCCTGAAACAATTAATGATACAGATTTGAGGTTGTGATTTGCNAGGAAAGACTTGTGGCCATTCCTGAAACAATTAATGATACAGATTTGAGGTTGTGATTTGCGTTTGACAAGGAAGCACAGAGACAGCAGGAAGGAGCCCTACATCAACCAGACTGGTTCAGTGTGTGTGACCTATTGCCGCATACGGAGCACCTGGGCAAGGCCACAGCTGCCAGCCACTAGAGAAACTCACCATCAGCCATTTTCATATTGCCTATCATTTGCATGGACTGGATGGATTTCCAGGGAGACTATGTAAACCACCAATTAAAGGAGGGCATTATCTCTAATAATGAGCATTTGTGTTGGCTTGTAAATCTGGGAAATATACAACACGGTGTATATTAATAATACATTTTTTTGCTTTTTTAAAATTTGTACTCAAATATTTTTCCAAGCATGTTTTGAAAAACACTATTAGAGAGGGACTTCACTTTCTATTAATAATTTTAAGAGGAAAAGTTTATAGTAGGATTTGTGACCGACAGATCCTTAAGTGTCA
>NW_007763680.1:0-304 GCF_000696425.1 Galeopterus variegatus
AATTACAGATAGATCTGCTATATGACCCAGCTGTTCCACTGATGGGTGTATACCCAAAGGAATGGAAATCATCATGTCAAAGGATACCTGTACTCTCATGTTTATTTCAGTGCTATGTACAATAGCCAAGAGTTGAATCAGCCCTAATGTCCATCATCAGATGAGTTTGGATAAGGAAAATGTGGTATATCTTCACAATGGAATACTACTTTGCTATAAAAAGAAATGAAATACTACCATTCCCAGCAACATGGATGGACTTAGAGAAAATTATATTAAGTGAAATAAGCCAGGCACAGAAAGA
>NW_007763680.1:5823-6284 GCF_000696425.1 Galeopterus variegatus
AGAGTGGGAGAAAGTATTTGCAAAATATACATCTGGCAAAGGATTGAAATTTCAGGAGAGACCTACAATATACAAGGAACTCAAACAACTTTACAGCAAAAAAAAACAAATAACCTAATTAAAAAATGGGCAAAGGAGCTGAATAGGCATTTTTCAAAGGGAGATATATGAATGACCAACAGACACATGAAAAACTGCTCAACATCACTCAGCATCAGGGAAATGCAAGTCAAAACCACTTTGAGATACCATCTCACTCCAGTTAGGATGGCTAATACCCGAAAGACTGAGCATGATCACTGCTGAGGAAATTATGGAGAAAAAGGAACCCTCCTACACTGTTGGTAGGACTGCAAAATGTTGCAGCCTTTATGGAAAATGGTTTGGAGGTTCCTCAAACAATTACAGATAGATCTGCTATATGACCCAGCTGTTCCACTGATGGGTGTATACCCAAAGGA
>NW_007763681.1:0-238 GCF_000696425.1 Galeopterus variegatus
AACTTATCTGCTGAGAAAACAGATCCATGTTGAAATCTTGGCTTTGCCACTTTCAGGATCTGAGGTTTCCAACAAGTACCTTAAGCCCCCTCAGTTTTGGTCTCTCCTACTGGAGACAGTAACACTTTCTTGAAGGGCCGCAGTGTGCATTGACTGCAATGATGCAAATAACGCATTGGGCACATAGTAGGTGCTCATCTTTTATTTGCTCAACAAGTATTTATTGAGCCCTGTGCTG
>NW_007763681.1:5868-6284 GCF_000696425.1 Galeopterus variegatus
TTATTATTATTATAGCCATTTTAACAGGTGTGAAGAGGTGTTTCATTGTGGTTTTAACTTGACTTCTCTAATGACTAATGTTGTTGAGCGTCTTTTCATGCACTCATCAGCCATTCATATATCTTCTTTGGTGAGATATCAATTTAAAACTTTTGCCCATTTTTAATTGGGTTATTTGTCTTCTTGTTGAGTTGAGAGTCTGTTTTTTTTNTTTTTTTTTTTCCTGCTAAACCGTGAGCCTCCCGGGGGCAAGATTCATGTCCTATCCATTTCTACACCTCCAGCCTGGAGGCCTGGTGCCCGTGGCGCCAGAGGATGTGTAAGGTGCAAAGGTGAGTGAATGAACGATAACACTGGCTAACACTTATAGCACTACTCTGTGGCAGGCTCACTTTTAAGGTATTAACACACAGAAT
>NW_007763682.1:0-273 GCF_000696425.1 Galeopterus variegatus
AAAAAAAAAAAATTGAATGGGCATTTTACAGATATAAAAATAAAGATGACCAGTAAATGTCCTCAGTACATGGTCAGTCTCATCAAAAATTGGGGAAATGCAAACTAACCGCAATGAGATATCACTTGCACCTATCAGGTTGACAAAAAGTAAAGTCAGCTGATATCACATGTTGGTGAGAATATGCAGCAATTGGAATTCGTACACTGCTTGTGACAGTGTATAATAAAGATTCAGAAGGTAGACTACACAAAAATTAAAGTTTTTCTATGG
>NW_007763682.1:6008-6284 GCF_000696425.1 Galeopterus variegatus
GCTCGAGTGTCCCTAATCTGAAAAACAGAAATCCAAAATGGTCCAAAATTTGAAACTTTTTGAACACCAACATGCTGCACAAAGGAAATGTTCATTGGAGCATTTTCAGTTTTCAGATTGGGGATGCTGAACTGGTAAGTATAATGCAAGTATTCCAAAATCTGAAAAAATTCAAAATCTAAAACACTGTGGTCCCAAGCATTTTGGAAAGGGGATATTCAACCTGTAGATAAATTGCAAGGAAAACGTCTGTTAGAAACTAAAAACTTAATACTT
>NW_007763683.1:0-382 GCF_000696425.1 Galeopterus variegatus
CAACACTATGTTGAATAGGAGTGGTGAGAGTGGGCATCCTTGCCTAGTTCCTGTTCTTAAATGAAAAGCTTTCAGCTTTTCCCTATTCAGGATGATATTTGCAGTGGGTTTATTATGTATGGCTCTAATTATGTTGAGATACTTTCCATCTATGCTTAACTTATAGAGAGTCTTTATCATGAGTGAGTGTTGAATTTTATCAGATGCTTTCTCAGCATCTATAGAGATGATCATGTGGTCCTTCTGTTTGATCTTGTGTTTCTCTGCTGATTCTTTGTCTAGATGATCTGTCCAATATTGACAGTGGGATGTTCAGGTCCACTGCTATTATGGTATTAGTGTCTCTTTCCTTCTTTAGGTCTAATAGAGTTTGTTTTATAAA
>NW_007763683.1:6001-6284 GCF_000696425.1 Galeopterus variegatus
TATTTCCTTCTCTGATTGCTGTGGCTAGTACTTCCAACACTATGTTGAATAGGAGTGGTGAAAGTGGGCATCCTTGCCTAGTTCCTGTTCTTAAATGAAAAGCTTTTAGTTTTTCCCCATTCAGGATGATATTGGCAGTGGGTTTATTGTATATGGCTTTGATTATGCTGAGATACTTTCCATCAATGCTTAACTTATAGAGAGTCTTTATCATGAGTGAGAGTTGAATTTTATCAGATGCTTTCTCAGCATCTATAGAGATGATCATGTGGTCCTTCTGTTT
>NW_007763684.1:0-309 GCF_000696425.1 Galeopterus variegatus
GTAAATAAAGGGTCTGTAAACCATCTCAAAAGAAAAATGATCAATTAACTAGCTAATATTCAGTTAATAATTCATGGTAAGCATTTACCAAGTTCTGAGTGTTATGCTAATTGTTTAATTCAATATTACATTTAATCTCCAAAAGAAACTTTATGAACTAGGTGGTATTATTTGACAAAGAAACTGAAAAACACATTAAGATTACACAACCAGAAAGTAACTGAGCTGAGACGCTTAATTTCAAAGCCAATGCTTTTTTTTTTTTTTGTCTTTTGTCTTTTTTCCGTGTCCGGCAACGGATCGCAACCC
>NW_007763684.1:5649-6284 GCF_000696425.1 Galeopterus variegatus
AAACTTACTAAAAATCATTAAATTCTACACTTTAGAGGATGAAAAATATATGGCATATAAAGTATATTTAATAGACTTGTTATTAAATATACCAATATAAGGGATGCCCTAAAATGGGAAGTACGTTCCTCCAGGATTGTATGCATGGTAGAATAGGCTCCAGTTCCAACACTAGGTCACCTACAATACCATCCCATTGTTTGGTTGCCTTTAATCTTCAAGCCTTTGATTGTGATATTATTTGTCTCATTATACTTTAAATAATCCATACATCCCTGTGACTATATAGTTATCTCTAATAAGCACCACTATTCAAGATAGAAACCTAATCAGTTAGTAATTATTTTTTATGCATCTACTATTATTATATTATTATATTAATTCAGGTCATTTCTCCTTAGGCTAAATATTTACAGAGTGGGCAGCTTCACAGGAGGATGACCAGTGTAAATAAAGGGTCTGTAAACCATCTCAAAAGAAAAATGATCAATTAACTAGCTAATATTCGGTTAATAATTCATGGTAAGCATTTACCAAGTTCTGAGTGTTATGCTAATTGTTTAATTCAATATTGCATTTAATCTCCAAAAGAAACTTTATGAACTAGGTGGTATTATTTGACAAAGAAACTGAAA
>NW_007763685.1:0-218 GCF_000696425.1 Galeopterus variegatus
CTTCATGTAACATTTTCTTTCTGTTCCCTGCTCTTCCCCAGCTCACCTTCCATCATGCTTGTGCACCATGTTTCTCTAGCCATTCCATTTTATGATTTCACATTTATTATTTCACTTAAATTTCACCCACATCAAGTCACTCACTGTGAAAGTCTACTGAAGTGGGGACAAAGAAAATATGCCCAAAGATTCCAGAGGTGGAGGAAACGCTTGGCTAC
>NW_007763685.1:5863-6284 GCF_000696425.1 Galeopterus variegatus
AGTCTTCTACAGCTTCTAGCATGCCTTTGTGCACCCACCAGGTCCTCAATAAATAATGTGCTGACTAACTGCCGTTTCTAGAATGCTGTATTCTAAATCTCATTTCCTAGGCAGGAAACTTTAGTGCTTAGGATCTGTAGCTGAGCACTCTTCATTGAGCATGAACAGTTATTCCTCACAGCCAGTGACAACACTACTCTGAAATCTGTTTTTGACAGGTTAAATCACCCGAGGGGGGAAATAAAAACTTCTAGGAAATTTTTTATGTGTTCTTGTTTACTATTTTAGCACTTAATAACACCAGGTGGCTATAACATTCTCCTCATGAGTTTTAGGCTAGGCATAAAAGTTTGCCAAAGTGAAATTATCTAAACTGGAAGAAATCCATACCATGGATCCCAACAGAAATAATCAAAGGAGA
>NW_007763686.1:0-303 GCF_000696425.1 Galeopterus variegatus
TGCCATATAAACTAGTCTAGCACAATATCTGATCCATATTCAGATTTCTCTGAATGCCTCAAAAATGTCTTCTTCGAGTTGGTTTGTTCAAATCAGCATCCAAACAAAGTTTACACCATGAATTTGGTTGATTTTTTTTCTTTTCTTTTTTTTTTTTGTGGCTGGCCAACAGAGGGATCTTCATGTATAGCACTTGACCTTCATGTATAGCACCACGTTCTAACCAACTGAGCTATACTGGCCAGCCCTTTGATATCTTCCTTAAGTCTCTTTTAATCATTAACAATTCACCTTTCTCCCTCT
>NW_007763686.1:5276-6284 GCF_000696425.1 Galeopterus variegatus
AAAAAAAAGAAAGTATATTCAAGGAAATAAAGACTGAAACATTCCCAAATTTAGAGAAAGAGGACAGTACCCAGATACAGGAAGATCAGAGGTTGCCAATCAAATTCAATCCATAAAAGAACATCCGAAGACACATCATAATCAAATTATTGAAAGCCAGAGAGGAAGAGAGAATACTGAAAACAGCAAGAGAATAGAAACACATAACATTCAATGGAGCCCCAGTACATCTCTCAGTGGATTTCTCAGTAGAAACCCTACAGGCCAGAAGAGAATGGGATGATTTGTTCAGAGTGCTGAAGGCAAAAGACTGTCAGTTAAGAATTCTCTATCCAGAAAACTAACCTTCAAATATGAAGTGAAAAAATAAAGTCTTTCCCAGACAAACAAAAACTAAGGGAATTCATCAGCACTAGACTTCCCTTACAAGAAGCGCTAAGGAGAGCTCTTCAATCTGAAAGAAAATGATGCTAAAGAGTAGCAAGGGGCTGGCCCGGTAGCGCACTGGAGAGTGCGCCGCTTGGGAGCACGGCGGCGCTCCCGTCGAGGGTTCAGATCCCATGTGGAGACCAGTTCCTGCTCACTGGCTGAGCGCGGTGCGGGCACAACACCGAGGGTTGCGATCCCGTTACTGGTCAGTAAATAAATAAAAAAAAAAAGAGTAGCAAGAAAACATCTGAAGGTACATACCTCATTAGTAAAGTAAATACTCAGACAACCTCAGAATACTCTGATGTTGTAAGGGTACTGAATAAACCACTCATATCTTTAGTATAAAGTCTAAAGGACTAATCTAATAAGACAATAACATATACAACAACCAAATAAGAGACTGGCAATATTAAAAGATGAAACTTGGAAAAATAAAGTATTAAAAAGAGGGGGGGGGCCGGCCTGGGGGGGGGCCGGCCCGGTGGCGTACTGAAGAGTGCACAGCTTGGGAGCCTGGTGGCGCTCCCGCCGAGGGTTCGGGTCCCATGTGGAGACCGGTTCCCGCTCACTGGCTGA
>NW_007763687.1:0-269 GCF_000696425.1 Galeopterus variegatus
ACATGTTCAGTGCCAACCTCCGCCAACCCGTTTAATTTTTTCAAACCTAGCTAAGGCTAGGTTATAATAGTAAAGTGTTGACTTCAAGAGAGGGAAATTACAACAAATAGCAATTGATTAGAGATATCATCATGTGTCAGTTTATAGGGAACATTTTAAATAAATTGTGGTGTGTGTATGTATGTGTGTGTATATATGTGTGTGTGTATATATATATATGCATATGGAGAATCATGTAGCCAAACAGAAGAAATGAGAAAAGCTCTCTA
>NW_007763687.1:5631-6284 GCF_000696425.1 Galeopterus variegatus
TTCAGTTTTTCCCCATTCAGGATGATATTGGCAGTGGGTTTATCATATATGGCTTTAATTAGTTAATACTCATTTTAAAGATGAAGAAGCTGAGGCACAGAGAAGTTAAAGAATTGTCCGTGTTTGCTCAGCTAGTATGTGGTGGAGGTCTTAACCATTAATCTATAAATTTTTTATCCATGGTTTGTGTTTTTGAAATTTTTAAAATGATACTTTACCTTCATCTAGCACTCTATAATTTCATTTACACTTTACCTTTATATGTGGATTATGTGAGGATTCCATTTTATTTTTCATTGATTGAAAAATCTGTCCTGTCCCTTTTGATTTTGTGTCATTTTAATTTTTTGTTAAATTCTCTTGTATACGGACCTGTCTCTATTCTATTCCATTGGTTTATTTGTTCATTCCTGGGTCAACACTACACTATCAAAACTATATGATAAGGCAAGTCCCCTCCTTTCCTTTTTTTAAGGTGGACTTTGCTATTGATGCATCTTTATTGCACCATATACATTTTAAAGTAATTGAAAAAAAATACTTTTTGAAAAAGCAGAGGTGGCACACCTAAGAAATGATTATAATGGTAAAGTACAAAGTTTAAAGTCAGAGCATAATTTTGGAAGGCAAGACCTTGGAAATCTAGTCAACCT
>NW_007763688.1:0-6284 GCF_000696425.1 Galeopterus variegatus
AGGGCACCAGGACTTATTCTTCGTATCTAACTGTAGCTTTGCAACTGGTCCACCGCCCTTTCCCCAGCCCTCTCTCTCCTCCCTTTCCCCAGCCCTCTCTCTCCTCCCTTTCCCTGCCTCTTGTAACCACTGTTCTACTCTCTTTTTTATTTTTCTTAATTGACCCATGATAATTGTATATATTGATGGAGTACAATATGATATTTGGGTACATTCATACTGTGTGCAATGATCATATTGGGGTACTCAGTATATCCATCACCTCAAACATCTGTCAACTCTTCGTGTTGGGAACAGTCACCATCATCTCAATTAGCTATTCAAAGATACACAGGAAAGGAGAGGAAAGGAAAGGAAGAAAAATCAAATAACAGGAAGGTTTTTACTGAAAAGCTGCATTTTCTATTTTAACCACTTAGGTTTTACTTCTGGTGGTTCCCTCCGTAGTTCTAAATAATATATATTTTTTTCCTTTTTATCTTTTTTTTCGTGACCGGTAATGGTATTGCAACCCTTGGTGTCGCGCCCGCACCGCGCTCAACCAGTGAGCAGACCGGTCTCTATATGGGATCTGAACCCTCAAGCGCCGCACTCTACCGAGTGCGCCACCGGGCTGGCCCTCTAAATAATATTTTTAACCTGCTAGTTTTTCATTTTTTGTTTAGAGATTAAATACAAATTCCATACCTTGAAATGTGTGCTTAGCTCACTTTGATTACCGCTTCCCACCTCTCCTCCCCTCCACCACGCTCGTTCTCAGTCTTGACAGCTAGATGGAATGGTTACTCATATTTCTTGTCCCATCAGTCCTCTGTCCTCATATCTGCATCTCCTTTTTTCTTACAACTTCTGCCAGCTAAAATTTTGCTTTTTATTGTCAAAACAGATTAAAATGTACATTTAGTTCTCATAGTAGGCAAGATAATGGCTCTCCAAAGATGTCTACATCCTAATCCCCAGAACCCGTGAATGTGCTAGGTGACATGGCAAGGAGGAATTAAGGTTCCTAATCATCTGATTTCAAAATAAAGAGGTTATCCTGGATTATCCAGGCGGGCACAGTGTAATCACAAGAGTCCTTAAGAAAGGGGAGGCAGGAAGACCAGAGTCAGAGAAAAAAAGATTAGAAGAAGCTTTGCTGCTGGCTTTAAACATGAACTGTGGGTCCACAAGCAAGGAAATGCAGGCAGCTTGCAAGGAAATGCAAGCAAGGGAAAGGTGAGAAAATGTGTCCTTCTCTAGAGCCACTAGAAAAGAAGGCAGCTTCGCTTTTGCTTTTAGCACAGCGAGACCCATTTTAGGTTTCTGACCTCCAGGAGTGTGGCAGCATAAATGTATGTTGCTTTAAGCCACAAGTTTGTGGTAATGTTAAAGTGCCCGTAGGATACAATACAGTTCTATACCCATAATTAAGCCTTTAATACTCTATAGATTGATTTTAAAAGATGAAAACCAGTGAGGCGCATTTGTATTAGTACAACTGTGTAAATATCGTCCTTTGTTAGGATTACATTTCTTTCCTAGGGGCCCACCACCCACTTAAGTTCCTCTAGTTCTCTATAGAGAGACTCTTCCAGGTCTTTTAGAAACAGGCACTCTGGTTATCTTTCTTTCGGCTGGGAGAGTAAACATATTGCTACAATCATTGTACCTATGGGCATAGGGATAGTAACTCTTCTATGTACAGACTTTCAATTAATGTTCCTGTTTTCTGACTGTTTCTGAGACCCTGGCACATGGTTCCTGCAGCCTCCGGGCCTGGGTCCTCTCTCAGTGCGGCCAGAGGGACCTCCCTCCTCAGCTGTACCCCATGTGCTTCCCATCCACGCTGAGGCCTGGTTCACTGGGCTGGCTTCCTCCACTGGCACAGTTTTGATGAGCTCATTCATTCGTTCTTTCCTGTTATCTTTTTCCTTATGGGTTTAAACTATTTTACTGTCGTCACTGTCACTATAGAGTGTTAAGAGAAAAACACGGTAACTGTGTGTACTCAGCCTGCTGTCATGAACTGGAAGTCCTTCTGACATTCTACCTACTTTTTAAAAGTATTTCATTGTTTCTATTTTTTAAAATCGACATCTCTAATATATCTAGAATTGTTTACAGTGTGAGGCAAGGTATCCTGTTGTACAAATATTCATTAGTAAATAGTCTAGTCTGCTCATTGAGTTGAGATGCTGCTTATGTCATATATTAAATTTGCAATCTGCACAGACATACACACACTTTGGTCTGCATCCGTATTTATCATTTCTCTTTTGCGATTTATCAGTATCTGTCTATTCTGTATCTGTATCACATTACTTTAATTACAGGTGAATGTTTTCAAACTAGTTTTGAAACTAGCATATATATTTATATACTATATATATAATATATAGTATATATATGTAATATTTCTTAAAAGATACACACTAGGTTGTTCACTTTAGTTACCTAAAGGAAGGGGGAATGGGATGGGTAGTTTGGGAGCAGATGTGGGGGGGAGACATTTGGCTGCACACCCTCTTATACCTTTTGATTTAGGAACCTTATAAATATTACTACCTCACACACATATATATATGTTATTGTAAAGCTACACGACTACACCAGTTGTCAAGTCTCAGACCTTTCAAACCCATTGGACAGACTGTGTCACAAAACCCTCACATGAAAGGCTGGGTCACCAAACCCCTCACATGCAGGTCCACACACTCTAGGTAACTGGGAAAGATTCCAGGAGCCATTGGCAGGCAATACGAGCTCAGTCCTCAGCAACGGCAGCAGCAGCTTACAGGTCCGGGGACCCCTTTTACACTGTTGGGACTGTAAACTGGTGCAGCCATCATGGAAAATGGTATGGAGATTCCTTAAACAACTTCAAACAGAACTGCCATATGATCCAGCAATCCCACTGCTAGGTATATACCCAAAGGAATGGAAATCATCATGTCAAAGAGATACCTGTATTCCTGTGTTTATTGCAGTTCTATTTACAGTAGCCAAGAGTTGGAACCAGCCTAAATGTCCATCAAAAGACAACTGGATAAGGAAAATGTGGTGTACATACACAGTGGACTACTACTCTGCCATAAAAAAGAATGAAATTCTGCCATTTGCAGCAACATGGATGAACTTAGAGAAAATCATGTTAACTGAAATAAGCCAGGCACAAAAAGAGAAATACCATATGTTCTCATTCATAAGTGGGAGCTAAAATATAAATACAAATAAAAGAAAGAAAGATAAAACAATCACAATAATACATTGAACTTTCAAAAGGAGAACTGAGATTACTAGATTTGGGAAGTGGGGGAAGGGAGGATTCAGTAAATGGCCACGAATAGCAATGACAGTATATTTTGCTGAATATAATAATTATTCTGATTTGAGCATCATATATTGCACATGATTATTGATATTTAATTCTGTACCCCACAGATATGTACAATCAGCTATGTTACAACAAATAAATAAATAAATAAGAAAATGCCAGAGCAGAGAAAAAGAGACTTTCATGTGCTCTCCTTTTAAAACCCTCAGAACTATGCCCCTGACCACCATTATTAAACCATTTACTATGGCACAGTCCTACAATTTAAACACCTCCTCAAGACCCCACCTTTCAATTACCATAATAGGATTTCCCATCCTCCCATCATACACAGTGGGGGTAAGTTTCTAATACATAACACTTGGGAGACACAACTTAAGCTTCCAAGAGTTTGGGGGGACATTCAATCCACTACATTACACGCCTGCCCCCCCAAACTCATGTTGTAAAGTAAGGCAAATCATAACTAAAGCCAAAATGTTTCATTATTTTAGTTATTATTTTAGTTATATTAAGTTTCCATTATATTGTCAGAGCTAGGGCTCAGACTCTTCAAACCCATTGTACAGACTGGGTCAACAGATCCCTCACACGCCAGGCTAGATCCCTAAACTTCTCACATGAGGGTCCATGCTAGGTAATTGGAAAAGATTCTGGGAGCCATTGGCAGGCAACACAAGCTCAGTCCTCAGCAATGGCAGCAGCAGCTTACAGGTCCGGCGGTGGCCTCACAGAGGGTCCCAGGGGCCCTGGCAGCAACAGCCTCCAGCAGCAGTAGCGGCCTCCTCATGCCCCCCCCCCCCAAGGCATCCCAGGGGCGGGGGATGCCGTGGATCAGAGCCACTCATCTTTTATACTTAAGTCCATGACCCAGGACACCTGGGTGCACATACACAATTACATTAGACGATAACCAAGGAATACCTGGGCGCACGTGCATATCTACATCAAGTGCTTGGCAGGATTCAGAACATCTGAGGGGCCCTGACTATTTTCCTGTGTTTTTCTCCAACAATCCACCCCTTCAGGGTCCCTCGCCATACAGTCTACACATTCAGAATCTTCCGCGATGTTCCCTTAGCGAGGAAAACTGACCCTTGCATTCACTTATCCTATTCTATCCCAACAGTCTTTAGCTTGTTCCAGCACCAACTCAAAAGTCCAAAGTCTCATCTGAGATTAAAGGCAAAACTCTTTTCAGCCATGTACCTGTAAAGAGTCAAAAACAAGTTTATCTACTTCCAAGTTACAGTGGGACAGACACTGGGTACACATTCCCATTCCAAAAGGGAAGAACAGACCAGGAAAGAGGAGAAACAGGCCCCAAACAAATCTGAAACCCAAAACAGGGCAAACATTAAGCACACTGGGGCACCTGGACCCCCAAAACATTGGGCAGCCTCACTCCTACAGCTCTGCCAGGTGCAGACCATTGATCTGCCCTGGTGCCTGCAGCTTTTCCAGGCAATCGCTGCACATTGCCAGCAGCTCCACAGTTCTGGGCTCCTGGTGGGCAGTCCCCCGTCCTGGCTCCACTAGATATTTCCTCAGTGGGGGTTCTGTGTGGGTGCTCCGACCCCACTTTTCTGCTCCACATTGCTCTGCAGATAATCTCCACAGCGGCTCCACCCTAGCAGCAGGTGTCTGCCTGAGGCTTTTTCATACGTCTTCTGAAATCTGGGTGGGGGCTGCCATGCCTCCCCTGCTCTCACATATTGCTGGCCTGCAAACTTAACACAACGTGAATGCCACCAAGGTTTTCGGCTTTTGCTCTCCAAAGCTGCTGCACGAATCACACTTGGGGCTACCCAAGTCAGTGGCACCCCAGGTCTGTCCTCCAGAGAAACTCAGTTCTCCTAGGCCTCAGGGTTTATAATGGGAGGGATGCTCCTCCAAACTTCTGAAATGCCCTCAGGGCCTTTCTCATTGTCTTGGCTATTAGCATCTTGCTGCCCCATCCCCCACTCTTGAATCAGCTCAGCTTACACCAGCTATTCACCCAGTCTCAGGCAGTTCTGCAGCATTTGCCCAGTTTGAACAACCACATTCGCCCAATCCATCAAGTAGTAGCTTCCCTGCCCCTGTGCATATCTGCAGCTATTCTATTACCGCTGCCACAGAGACAGGCACGTGGTAACAGAGACTAACTTTTCTACCCTTTCACCTGGTGAAAACATACTTGAAATTCTGCGGGGGCACCCATCCTTGGGTCATCTGCCCATCTGCATGCAGCACTAATTTCTCAGATTTATATGGCACCCATCAGGTTTAAGTGGCACCTGGTGAGCCATTTGCCTTTGGACAAATGTAAGATGTATTTACTACATCATCTCCAGAGCATGTTACATCATCCACCCCTAGGTCCCATAGCTGCAGCAGCCAGGGGCTCTCCCTGTTTCTGCTGCTCTGTTTCTCCAGGGTAACCTGTGGGTTGCCTACCAGTCCTCCTGGTCCCATAGGCTGCTCCTGCTTCACTTTCTGATGAGCAGGTTGTGCCAGGAGATGCACAGTCTCCCCCAACCCACCATCAGGTTCGTCATACGTTTTTGGTGTTGGAAGCAGGAGTGACCTGTTGCTGTACATCAGCCTCCAGGGCATGTACCCACACTTCCAACCTGTCTACTTTCTGCTGCAAGTCTCAAAACTGTGCTGCTTCATGGGGTTTCTGGTCCATGTTGGCTTGCAGTACAGTGAACAACAACCAGACCCTGTTCAACAGGAAAGCGGTCACCAGGCACCACATACCCAAGGGTAGCCACATTTCCTCCCCCTCCCAAGGGGCTTTCTGCTTCTTTACCTGCTTGGCGTCCTACCCATGATGCCAATTGCCAGGCTCTTTTATCTGCCCAGAATCCTGCCACAACTATGCAAATTGCTGGGCTCCTTTACCTGCCCAGAATCCTGCCCTGACTAAGCCAATTGTAAAGCTACATGACTATGCCAGTTGTCAAGTCTCAGACCTTTCAAA
>NW_007763689.1:0-231 GCF_000696425.1 Galeopterus variegatus
CCCTAATGAGACAGTTAATAAGTATTTGCTCTGTTCTGATTTTATATTTGTATGAGTCATAGCTTTAATATTTTGAAAATTATAGTTTTAGTGCATTTAGGTTGTAAGTTTCTCTTAAATTCTTGATTCTCTTTCTTTACTTCAAATTCATTTTTTTATATTGTTCCATTCCATATTCTCTCATTAATTGTTCTCTCTCGGGTGACTATATTGTATTTTACTAAATATTTA
>NW_007763689.1:5907-6284 GCF_000696425.1 Galeopterus variegatus
TTTTAAGGTCTAATATCTTATGAAATCCCTAGTCCTAAACACTTAGATGGCACTTATTGTGGGGGTAAATAGAATATGTTTATTAAACCTGATTTAGGCAGAATCCTACCAATGGATCAAAAACCAACACTTATTGACAACAACAGCAACAACAAAATATTAGATTTATATTTGTAGAGGTAAACAGAAGTGTCCCAAACAGAGTACATGCTTTTATTTCCCTGTTGCAGGAAAATAGACCAGTACAAATAAGAACAATCAGAAAAACTTTTGTCCAGAGAGCAAGGAAATATTTGACCTACTTAACTGTCTGAAGGCAGATATTTTAATATAATGAGTAAAGCAATCAATATTTTAAGTTCATTTCCCTAGCTATA
>NW_007763690.1:0-205 GCF_000696425.1 Galeopterus variegatus
TGTTTGATTCTTTGAAGCAAGCAAGTTAGGCATAATAGTAGTTATGTTGCCTAGCAACTTTCGGAGTAAATTTTCAATAACAACTCCATTACATTCACCAGCTGTATCAAAAACAATCCCTTCAGGAAGCAGACAAGGTAAATATGTACATGGGTCCATTGTCCCCTTCTGGCCTTAACTGCCACAAACCATTTTTAGAAAACTC
>NW_007763690.1:5947-6283 GCF_000696425.1 Galeopterus variegatus
ACTAAAACATATTGTAATATAAAATAAGATTTTCTTTTTACCTACTACATCCTATAATGTGCTAGCCTTATGAAAATACTCTAAAACTTAACTTGAATCTATATTTCTAGGAGGAAAAGAAAGTTTATGTTTGATTCTTTGAAGCAAGCAAGTTAGGCATAATAGTAGTTATGTTGCCTAGCAACTTTTGGAATAAATTTTCAATAACAACTCCATTATGTTCACCAACTGTATTAAAAACAATCCCTTCAGGAAGCAGACAAGGTAAATGTGTCCATGGGTCCATTGTCCCCTTCTGGCCTTAACTGCCACAAACCATTTTTAGAAAACTCATGA
>NW_007763691.1:0-813 GCF_000696425.1 Galeopterus variegatus
TCTACAAATGGCTGCTGAAAGAAATTAGAGAGGACAGAAAAAGATTGAAAGATATTCCATGTTCTTGGATTGGGAGAATTAACATGGTGAAAATGTCCACACTACCCAAAGTGATGTACAGATTCAGTGCAATCCCCATCATAATATCAGTGAAATTCTTCACAGGAAGAGAGAAAAAGAATTCTAATATTTATATGGAGCAACAGAAGACCCAGAATAACCAAAGCAATCCTGAACCCAAAAATAATGTTGTAGGCAACCCAAAAATAATGTTGTAGGCATAACACTACCTGACTTCAAATTATGTTACAAAGCTATAGTAATCAAAACAGCATGGTACTGGCATAAAAACAAACACTCAGAGCAATGGAAAAGAATAGAGAACCCAGAAATCAACCCACATACTTACAGCCAACTGTTCTTTGACAAGAGCAAGAAGAATATATATTTAGGAAAAGACTGCCTCTTCAGTAAATGGTGGTGGAAAAACTGCACATTTACACATAGAAGAATGAAACTAGACCTGTACTTCTTGACGTAATTAAAAAAACCCACAAAATGAATTAAAGACTTAAATATGAGACCTGAAACTACAAAATTATTAAAAGAAAATAGAGGGGAAACATTTCAGGAAATAGGACTGTGCAAAGACTTTATGAATAAGATCTCAAAAGCACAGGCAACAAAAGAAAAAAAAAAGAAAGAAATGGTATTATATCAAACTAAAAACCTTCTGCACAGCAAAAGAAACCACAGAGCAAAAAGATAACCTACAGAGTGGGAGAAAATATTTTCAAACTATACATCCAACAA
>NW_007763691.1:5705-6283 GCF_000696425.1 Galeopterus variegatus
GCGGCGCTGGGAGCACAGCGGCTCTCCAGCCGTGGGTTCGGATCCTATATGGGGATGGCCAGTCACCGCTCACTGGCTGAGCACGGTGTGGCCAATCTCAAAAAAAGACAAAAAAAAAAAAGAAAGAAAAAAAGAAATATTTGAAGTAATAAAGGTTGTGTGCTTTCCAAGATTAAGAATAGACAACAGATTTAGTTCAGAGAATACCATTTGCAATAAATACCATTAAAAAAAATTCACACATAAGCATATAATATTCAGACTTTAAGATACCAAAGAGAAAGGGGAAAATCTTGAAAAGTGGCAGAGCGTAAAATACCTTATCAACAAAGAAACAAGAATAACAATTACAGCAGACTTGTAATCAGAAACTATTTAAGCTAGAAGAAATTAGAGTGAAGGCTCAGTCTAAGGCCCAGAGGGAAGCAAATACAGCCCTGCAGCTGCCAAGGTGAGCTGAGACCACACCCTTGTGGCACTGGGTCCAGTCTAACACCCCAGGTGAAGGGAAGTACATACAGCCCAGCAAGCACCGAGGTGAGCTGAGACCTGCACAGCACCAGGGGCTCAGTCTACAG
>NW_007763691.1:11840-12057 GCF_000696425.1 Galeopterus variegatus
TATTAATCTTAAATGAATATTGTTCATTGAAAGAAGCCTCTCTGAAAAGGCTACTTACTGTATGACTACATTTATATCACATTCTGGAAAAGTTAAAACTATAGAGATGGTAAACATATCAGTGGTTGCCAGAGGATTGGAAGGGGCTGTTGTGTAGGTGAAGCCCTGGGTAATTTTATAGCAGTGAGACTAGACTATTCCTTAACATACTTTAATG
>NW_007763692.1:0-225 GCF_000696425.1 Galeopterus variegatus
TTATACTTCCCAAAGCACTAGGACAGTCTTCATTTCCCTTCCCCCTCTGCACATGCAGCACTAGAGCCGGGTTCTAAAATGTCACAATTCTTTAAATTCAATTGCTTCAGTTCAACTTTGAACCCTCTTGCAAACGCTTCATTATACCTTCCCCAGATGACTCTCAGATGACTCTTCATCCACAAGTAACATTCTGGTCTTTGCGTCTCTAAAAAGAGTTTGTTC
>NW_007763692.1:5997-6283 GCF_000696425.1 Galeopterus variegatus
TTAACATATCTCAATGTTGAACCCCCAAAATTTGTATAATCAATTTTGATTCAATAAAAATATATATTAATTAATTAATTAGAAAAAAAGAAGACTGGTCTAATTACTTTATATCACACCATCCACGTGGCCTTCAAAATGTTGCAAGTGCTAGGCTCAAAGTAATCTTAGCACTAATAGGAGGTGATGAGAAGCAGAAAAGAAGTGCTGGTGGTGAGCAATTCCTCAAAGCTAAACCGCACTAGAAGGGGTACCAGTCAAAAAAACTGTCATTGATTCATTCACT
>NW_007763693.1:0-282 GCF_000696425.1 Galeopterus variegatus
GACCGCTTGCTATTTGAGAATAAGATGTAGGCATCGTGATGCTCATCCCTAAATACTTCAGCAGTTATATCCTAAGAACAATGGCATTTTCCTACATAACCACAAACCCATTATCACATCCAATAAGTCTGACATTTACTATAATATTACTTAAAATACAGTTCATACTCAAATTTTCCAGTAGTGTTCTTTAGAGCTGTTTTGATCCCAAACTAAGATTCAATTAAAAAGCATACATTGCCTTTGGATATCATATCTTTTAAATTCCTTCTAACCTACAGC
>NW_007763693.1:5951-6283 GCF_000696425.1 Galeopterus variegatus
AAACTTGCTGACCTGCAATAGCCCCTGGACTGCCTGAGAGAGTCAGAGCTCTGTGGTTCTCTGAAGGATTCTATTTTCTTTTATTAGGAATCAAAATGATAAGTGAATAAAGACTTCACCTCCCCAGGGTGAATCACCCATTCACTAACAGTATTTTTACCTAATCATTATTTTTCAGCAGCTACAAATTTAATTTAAAATTAAGGTAGAGAGGGATCTATAGAATTTAGTATGGAGACAATGTTCAACAAATATTTTTTAGCTATTTCAGGTCTGGCCTGGCACTCCTAACTGCCTCTCGTGAAAGAGTGTGGGCTACATGTGTGTGTGTG
>NW_007763694.1:0-277 GCF_000696425.1 Galeopterus variegatus
AAATCAACTTAAAATGGATTAAAGACTTAAATATAAGACCTGAAACTCCTAAATGAAAACAAAAGTGAAACACTTCAGGGTGTAGGACTGGACAAAGATTTGATGAATAAAACCTCAAAAGCACAAGCAGTGAAAGAGAAAATAAACAAATGGATTATATCAAACTAAAAAGCTTCTGCACAGCAATGGAAACAATTAGTAAAAAACCAAATAATCCAATTAAAAAATGGGTAAAGGAGCTGAATAGACATTGCTCAAAAGAAGACATACAAATGGC
>NW_007763694.1:5972-6283 GCF_000696425.1 Galeopterus variegatus
AATTTCTAAATCCAATAAACTGGATCCACTGTAAATATAACAGATCATATTTGTCAAGTGCTGGACATTAATGCTAACATTTTATCTACATTGTTTATTAAAGATATTATTGAGTTACATCTTCCATAATGATGGCAGAATTGTCATTCTCCCATGTAGGACTCTCTAATATTGCTCTATGTATGCTGAGAATAATAGATATCCATGTGTAGAAGAATGAAACTAGACCCATACCTCTTGGCATATACCAAAATCAACTTAAAATGGATTAAAGACTTAAATATAAGACCTGAAACTCCTAAATGAAAACA
>NW_007763695.1:0-342 GCF_000696425.1 Galeopterus variegatus
CAGAGGAGCGCGATGACCCCGGGCTCAGTCAGCCCTGGGGGGACGCAGGTCAGCTGCACAGTGTCCTGGGCCCCCTCTGGAGGATGAGCCACCTGGACGAGCAGCCACAACCGTCCATGTGAGGAGAAGCCAGGAGCCCAGAGGCGAGGCCGGACATGACGTGGGGCAGCTCTGGGGCGTAGCGACCCAGGCCAACGGCACCGGCGCCGCACGCCCAGCGCAGCCCAACCGCCCAACCGTCACCGCAGCCCCGCGACGCGCGCGCCCCGAGCAGCCGCGGCCCCGCCCCTGCCAGCCCCTTTACTCGACTCGAGCCCAAGTGGGCGCCACCAGGGCCGAGCC
>NW_007763695.1:5878-6283 GCF_000696425.1 Galeopterus variegatus
CGATCCGGCTCTGGGGGCAGCTCTCGAGCTGAATCCGTGCCCAGCGATGGAATCAGCTTCTTGGCCACTTCTTGAGACGGACCAACATCCGGGAGGCAGCAGAGGATCCCAGGTAATCAAAGCCCCAGGGGCTGTCGGGGGTGTGAGCGCATGCGGTGACCCAGCTGGCAGGTCAGAGGAGCGCGATGACCCCGGGCTCAGTCAGCCCTGGGGGGACGCAGGTCAGCTGCACAAGGTCCTGGGCCCCCTCTGGAGGATGAGCCACCTGGACGAGCAGCCACAACGGTTGCCATGTGAGGAGAAGCCAGGAGCCCAGAGGCGCAGCCAGGACGTAGGCCGGACACGACGTGGGGCAGCTCTGGGAAGAAGCGACCCAGGCCAACGGCACCGGCGCCGCACGCCCAG
>NW_007763696.1:0-278 GCF_000696425.1 Galeopterus variegatus
GGAGGGGAAGCGGCCGCGAGGGCCGGTCGTGGGCGGTGCCCCAGGCACGGAGTCTCCTTCCTGCCCGCAGGCCCAGGCGCCACGGCGAAACGCTCCGGCAGGCGCCCTCCGCTCCCAGCACTCTGGTTCCCGGGCCGCGGGGGGACGCGGTTGGCGGCGACACCGGAGGGGGGCGGGTCAGGAAGTGGGGGCGCGGAGGCCGGGAGCTGGCCGGGGGCGGCAGAGGGGTCCGGCGACGCGGAGGGAGGGAGGCTCTGGGCCGCGCGGGAGCTGGAGGG
>NW_007763696.1:6053-6283 GCF_000696425.1 Galeopterus variegatus
GCGCGACACTGAGGGTTGCGATCCGTTGCCGGACATGAAAAAAGACAAAAAAAATAAAAAAATAAAAAATAAATAAAGTTTCTGCTGAACTGGCACACTTTCATTTGTACTTACACTCTATTGGCCCAAGCAAGTCATCGTCAATCCAGATAGTGGGGTACAGAAGTATACTTTTTTTTTTTTTTTTTTGTCTTTTTCCGTGTCCGGCAATGGATCGCAACCCTCAGTGT
>NW_007763697.1:0-374 GCF_000696425.1 Galeopterus variegatus
TTCCTGTGTTTAATCATGGAAGTTTTTTATAGTTTTAGCTCTTATGTTTAGGTCTATGATTCATTTTGGGTTATTTTTTTGTACAGAGTATGTCATATGGATTGAGGTTGCTTTGTACACGGATGTCCAATTATTTCAACATCATTTTTTTTTCACAACATCATTTTTTTTTTTTTCCTTTTTTGTCTTTTTTTCGTGACTGGCAACGGATCACAACCCTCAGTGTTGCACCCATACTGGACCGGGACCGGCAACGGGATCGCAACCCTCAGTGTTGCGCCCACACCTCGCTCAGCCAATGAGCGGCCGGTCGGTATGTGGGATCTGAACCCTCGGCGGGAGCGCCGCCGCGCTCCCAAGCGGTGCACTGTAGC
>NW_007763697.1:6060-6283 GCF_000696425.1 Galeopterus variegatus
TTCCTGTGTTTAATCATGGAAGTTTTTTATAGTTTTAGCTCTTATGTTTAGGTCTATGATTTATTTTGGGTTATTTTTTTGTACAGAGTATGTCATATGGATTGAGGTTGCTTTGTACACGGATGTCCAATTATTTCAACATCATTTTTTTTCACAACATCATTTTTTTTTTTCCTTTTTTGTCTTTTTTTCGTGACTGGCAACGGATCACAACCCTCAGTGT
>NW_007763698.1:0-984 GCF_000696425.1 Galeopterus variegatus
GTCAGCTTGATTTCTTTTCACACATGCTCGCTTGCTCTTCTGCTTTTCCCCGATGTTATGAAACATGTACAAAAGCCTTCGCTAGAAGCTGCTGCCATGGCCTTGGACTTCCCAGCCTCCAGAAGTGTAAGAAATAAATTTCTTTTCTTTATAAATTACCTACTCTATGGTATTCTGTTATAGTAACAGAAAATGGACTAAGACAGTACTGTTTATGTTCATTATCTCACAGTAATCTTATCTAATAGATACTATTATTATCCCTATCTTATAGATGAAGAAATTGAGGCTGAGAGGTTTAAGTAATTTGCCCAAAGTCATACAGCTAGTAAATGGTGGAGGAGGGGTTCAAACCCAGGCAGTGACACTCATCTAGAGCCTTTTAGCTTCTAACTTGTCTCCGAAAGCAAACCAACAAAACAAGCCTGTAACTCAGGAAGCAACCCACTGGGTAGTCCCGTCTTCCTGTTACTGGAATTACTGACCTTTGAATATTTAAATAAAATCAGATGCAACCTCTTCCATAGCAATTCAACATTTCAGGGGACAATTGGGGGTAGGTGGAACTTGCATTTACTCACCTTTGCATTCAGTCACCTTTGGCTATGATTTCTTTTGTGAGCCCAATTACAGAGCCTCTGCCTAATTCTGACTGTGATCTGATTCTTTTGCTCAACAGTGTTTTACTAAAACAAAGCTTTGGTTGTAGAAGCTTTGAGTAAACATTTGGTTCAATGAAGGGTTATTGCCTCATAGACCAAAAAATAACTTAAAAACTAAATATCAAATATGTATATTTTGAAAATCCCTAGGCCATCCCCTCTCAGGAATTTCTGTCAGTCTTTTTCTTTTCTGCCGGCTCCCAACCTACAAAGTGATGTTCTCACCACTCCTTCTCTCTCCTTCTCTAGAACTCTCCTGTTTTTCTAGGAAGCACAATGTAAATCTCTCTCTCTCTCTCTCTGTTTTTTTTTTTTTTTTTTT
>NW_007763698.1:5409-6283 GCF_000696425.1 Galeopterus variegatus
AGAAATGCATAAGCTCATCAAAGCCAACTTCTAAAATCCTCCTTGAGGTAACAATTTGCTCGGTGTAGTGTTTGTATTCTTATAAGCCAGCCTTTAAAATTGTATGGTCTCACTAAAGTTTTCTGGTAATTCCCTGGAAAACTTTAAACTAATAGCCTCTTTAGATGAATTCCTCTGTAGTTTTTGCATTTTACTGCCTTTGCTTTACTGCTCTAACTGCTTACGTTAAGGTCACCTCCCAGTTAATAGTGCCTTATGACGCAGTTGACAGTACAAAGTAGTTATTTGGTCTCAGGACGTTTTCAGCTTGGAAGAATTATTCTCAACTTGTTTTCTTCAGTCATCCAGAACGTTTTCTCAGGGAATGTTAATTCCATTTAGCTGCTCTCCTTGAGTCTTACTGTTTTCTCCTGACTCTTCTGAGTTTTTTTGGAGATGAGAAGTTTTATTAGAAGATAGTGTTTAAGGTCAGAGAATAAACAGGTACAGAGTAAGGATGAGCCTGAAGGAGTTGAGGGGAAGGAAGCCCTTTGGCAAAATTCTAGATTGTTCATCAAACAACAAATATTATTGAGCCTCTATTATGTACAAAATACTGTGCACACTGATAGAGTTTAGAAGTGTTGTCTCCCCCAAACTCATGTGTAAATCTGATCCCCAGTGTGGAAGTGTTGAGAGCAGTTTGGGTCATGGAGGTGGATTTCTCATGAATGGATTCATGCTTGCTCTGGGGGGCGGGGAGAGGTTCATGAGTGAGATCTCCCTCAGTTAGTTCCCAGGAGAACTGGTTGTTTAAAAGGAGCCTGGCAAGGTCTGGCCCGTAGCTCACTTGGGAGAGCGTGGTGCTGACAACACCAAGTCAAGGGTTAAGATC
>NW_007763699.1:0-345 GCF_000696425.1 Galeopterus variegatus
CTTCTGCACTCACTTGTCTGCTGTCTACTTGTCATGCTCCTTCATTACACTGTGATCTTTTCCAGTGCGAGGACTATGTTTCTTGTCTTTGTTTCTCCAACACCTAAAAGACTTCCTGGCACCAAAAAAAAAAAAAAAAAAAAACGAAAGAAGGATACAAACAAAAACACCTTTTTTTGTGTGAACAAATATGTATTCTTGAAGTAGTGAAGGTATTCCAGATCTTAACATCAAACAGAGCAAAATGGGTGAAAAAAGGCAGGTGCGACTCATTAGAGGAGAGAAAACAATCTTATTTGGCAAGAGCAGAATTTCTATGGAGAAGAGCAATAATAGATAAAAATA
>NW_007763699.1:6036-6283 GCF_000696425.1 Galeopterus variegatus
GTATAACACTACCTGAATTTAAACTATATTACAAAGCTATAATAACCAAAGCAGTATGGTACTGGCATAAAAACAGACAGACTGATCAAAGGAATAGAATAGAGAATCCAGAAATCAACCCACACCCCTACAGACTGTACACTGGGGAAGACACTGCCTCTTCAGCAAATGGTGCTGGGAGAACTGGATATCAATATGCAGGACAATGAAATTAGACCCATACATTTCACCATACACTAAAGTCAAA
>NW_007763700.1:0-384 GCF_000696425.1 Galeopterus variegatus
CATCTGACCAAGCACATCGATCAAAGTAAACTCATCAGACCAAGCTCATCGATCTAAGGAAACTCTTCAGACCAATTAAATCGATCTAAATAAACCCATCAGAGCAAGCGAATGGATTTAAAGAAACTCATCATACCAAGCCCTTCAATCTAAGTAATCTCATCCCACCAAGCTCATCGATCTAAGTAAACTCATCACACCGAGCTCATCGATCTAACTAAACTCATCAGACCGAGATCATCGATCTTACTAAACTCGTCAGACCAAGATGATTGATCTGGGTAAACTCATCACACATAGCTCATTGGTCTAATTAACTCATAAGACCTAGATGTTCGATCTAAGTAAACTCATCTGACCAAGCACATCGATCAAAGTAAACTC
>NW_007763700.1:5927-6283 GCF_000696425.1 Galeopterus variegatus
ACCAAGCTCATCGATCTAAGTAAACTCTTCAGAGAAAGCTATTCGATCTAAGTAAACTCATTAGACCAAACCCTTCTATCTAAGTAAACTCATCACACCAAGCTCATCGATCTAAGTAAACTCATCAGACCAATTAAATCGATCTAAATAAACCCATCAGAGCAAGGGAATGGATCTAAAGAAACTCATCATACCAAGCCCTTCAATCTAAGTAATCTCATCCCACCAAGCCCATCGATCCAAGTAAACTCATCACACCGAGCTCATCGATATAACTAAACTCATCAGATCGAGATCATCAATCTACGTAAACTCATCAGGCCAAGCCCATCGATCTAAGTAAACTCTTCTAACAA
>NW_007763701.1:0-604 GCF_000696425.1 Galeopterus variegatus
TCAAAAATCACAAATCAATAAATGTGACACAACACATTACCAGAAAAAAGGGTAAAGAGGACACTATCATCTCAAAAGATGTGGAAAAGCATTTGGCAAAGTTCAAGACCATTTTGCAATAAAAAATCCGAAGAAGGACCTTACCACAATTAAGTCCATATGTGAAAAGCCCACAGCTAACATCAAACTCAATGGTGAAAAACAAATTTTTCTCTAAGATTTTTTCATGGCAAGGATGCCAACTCTCACTACTTCTTATTCAACATAATATAGGAAGTCCTATAGCCAGAGCATTTAGGCAAGAATGAGCAATAAAAGGCATCCAAATCAGAAAGGAAAAAGAAAAATTATCACTGTTTGCAAATGCCATGATCTTATATCCAGACAACTCTAAGGACTACACAAAAAAAACCAAACAAACAAAACAAACAAACAAAAAAAACCTGTTAGAACTAATACATGAATTCAGCAACTACAGGATACTAAATCAAGGTACAAAAATCAACTGCATTTTAAACATCAGCAGTGAATTATTTGAAAAAAAAATTAAGAAAACAGTCCCATTTACAATAGCATCAAAAAAGAATAAAATACTTAGGGATAA
>NW_007763701.1:6021-6283 GCF_000696425.1 Galeopterus variegatus
TCAAAAATCACAAATCAATAAATGTGACACAACACATTACCAGAAAAAAGGGTAAAGAGGATACTATCATCTCAAAAGATGTGGAAAAGCATTTGGCAAAGTTCAAGACCATTTTGCGATAAAAAATCCGAAGAAGGACCTTACCACAATTAAGTCCATATGTGAAAAGCCCACAGCTAACATCAAACTCAATGGTGAAATAAATTTTTCTCTAAGATTTTTTCATGGCAAGGATGCCAACTCTCACTACTTCTTATTCAAC
>NW_007763702.1:0-434 GCF_000696425.1 Galeopterus variegatus
CCAAAAGCAAACTAAGCATAATTTTATTTTTCTGGCTTTAATAAAAGCAAACATATTTTTTCAATGCCTCTAATGTTCTGGAAAACAATTAACCATTAAAAATTAACATTAGAACATGTATATAGGGACAGACATTTTTCTTTTTGCCTCAAGCTCCAAGATGTTGAACACAGCACTGGCACTGTGGGAACCTATCTATCTTAGCACACCGGGCCTGCCATGACAAAATACCATAGCCCGGGTGCCTTATTCCATGCAAACTTGTTTCCTCACAGCTCTGGAGGCTGGGAAGTCCAAGACTAAGGTGCTGGTGGGTTGAGTCTGGTGAGGCTCTTCTGCAGAGCTGCCTTCCTGCTGCATCTTCACATGGTGGGGGAAGGGAGGGTGAAAGAGAGACACAGAGAGGGAGACATCTGGTGTCTCTTCCTCTTATA
>NW_007763702.1:5671-6283 GCF_000696425.1 Galeopterus variegatus
CCTATTTTCCCTCTTAACGTTCATGAGCAAAGAATAGAAGGTGGACAGTCTGACTCAAGAGGTAATCCCAGTATTTTTCCATGTGAATAGGGTACTATGTATTTCATTTGTTCTTTTCAGGTGGTTGCTTTTGGGTTATTATTTTTTGATAGGTACACATTACTTTAGTAATAAGGAAAAGTAAAAGAAACAGCAATGAACAAAACCTTAGAAAACTCTTACCCTTGGATTCTAAGCAGTGTGGAGCCGGAGACAAAAGGGCGAGTGCTATGGCCCGTGTATGGGGTTGTATTTTTTTAATGGTGTTTTTTTCCCCCCAGAACATTAAAGTGTTTAAAAATTATTGAAAAAAATGTAAAATAGAGATATTAAAATGTACAACACTATCATAATTTTAAATATTTTCTTTATACCAAAAGCAAACTAAGCATAATTTTATTTTTCTGGCTTTAATAAAAGCAAACATATTTTTTCAATGCCTCTAATGTTCTGGAAAACAATTAACCATTAAAAATTAACATTAGGGGCCGGCCCGTGGCTCACTCGGTAGAGTGCGGTGCTGATAACACCAAGGCCGCGGGTTCGGATCCTATATAGGGAAAATAAAAAAAA
>NW_007763703.1:0-333 GCF_000696425.1 Galeopterus variegatus
AAATTTTCCTCTAAGCACTGCAGGAGCCCTGCATCCTATAAATTTTGACACATTGCACTTTAATCTTTATTTCAGAGTACTCTCAAATTTCCCTGTTTATTATTTTAATTTGCCCATTGTTTATTTAGGAGAGTGTTGTTCAATTTCCACACATTTGTGAGTTTTCTAAATTTCCTTCTGTTATTGTGGTCAGAGAGCATATTTTCTAGATATTAGTCTTTTTTTTTTTAAAGGAAAGGAAAAATTTAACCAAATCAAAAAAATAAAGAAAGAAAGAAAGTGGGTTTCTTGTAGATACCATATAATTGCTTTTTAATCCAATCTGGAAATCTG
>NW_007763703.1:5680-6283 GCF_000696425.1 Galeopterus variegatus
GAGCCGGCCGCGGCTGCTGCGAGGCTCCGTTGTCAGGGTGTCCCGCTGCCCCCGCGGCGCTGGCGTCCCTGGGCTCTCTGCGTCCCAGCCCCCCGGAGTGTGAATCTCTCTCCTGCGCCCCAGCCCCGAGGCAGTGGTCTCCTGTCGAGGGCGGGAGGGGGAAGCGACGTGTCCCCTCCCTTTTCCCCACACCGCGTCCTTTCTGTATCAACTTTCTGGGTGTGTTCTAGTTTTGCCATCTCATCTCCAGACAGACCGTGGATTTGTTTGTGGATGTGTGATTTGAGGATGGGGATTGCCCTATCCAGACTGGGCGTTGTTGTCCCAAGTCACTTGGTCGAGGTTTGGGCTCAGTTACCGAATTCAGAGTCGCGGGTGGGTCATGTGAATAGTCCCGGGTGCATTAGGCAGGATTGCCTTCCAAAGTGGTGCCCCTTGGAGGTGGTCGGTGAACGCCCTGGCATTTCATCTGGAAAGGCTGAATCGGTATTTGGAGGGCGACGTTCCCTCCCTCCAAAGGAAGGTGAACGGTGAAAGTGTGGTTAGGTGAGGATCAAAATCCTTTTAAATTACACTCCCCTCCTCCCACCGCGAGAGAATTTT
>NW_007763704.1:0-6283 GCF_000696425.1 Galeopterus variegatus
GGGGGGGGGGCATGGAGAGGGCAGCTGGCTGGGGTGGGGGAGTGGGTAAGACCAGTGATGGGGGGGCTCCCATCTTTAGTCTGGCCTGGGCCACACTGGGCACAGCTGGAGGTGGGGATGAGTGACACTTGGACCCAGGTCACCCTAAGAAGGCTCTGTTTTCTTCCCTGCCCCCACCCCCAGAGGCTCAGCATTTGCTGAATGGGCTGAGGAGCTGGCAAGTGGGTGTGTGAACATCACAAACTGAGCTTTGCCTCCCTTTCATCTTCCATCAGCTTTCCCGGCCTTGCCTCCCTTCCCTGCCCTCTCCCTCTCCCTTAGTGGTGCTCTGGACCTAGCAGACCTGGGCACTCCTTGGGAGCCCCTCGGGACCTGTTGTCTCATCTGTAAACTGTGCTGTTGGTGGCAGTGATCTCTCAGGGTGGTGTCAGGACTGGCTGGATGAGCTAGTCCGGGGGAGAGGACAGACTTCTGCTTTAGCTCCTGACACTTAAACTCTGCTCATTGGATGGAATGAGGATGGGCACCCATTTTGCACGGGGGAAAGTGAGGCTCACACAGACGTTTGACCAGTGCTGAAAGAATGGAACAGCCCCTGGCCCTTCTCCTCCTCTTCTGGGACCCCCTAGAGGACAGACTTGGGGCAGAGGGGCTAGGGGCAGCCTGACTGAAAGGGGCAAAGGCTGGCTCTAGACTCCTCTTCCCCCATAGGGGTGTTGGGAGAAGCAGGTAAGAGATGCTGCCTCCTGACGAGGGATCCTGCAGAGTCCAGCTCCACTGAGGGTGAATGTGTCTTGCCACCAACTTGGGGGGCATTGAGCACCGGTCCCACAAGGGGTGTATCCAAGTGACCTGCTTTGCTACCTGTAGGCGTGGTGGGATGAGGTGCCCCCAGGATGGGAGGCTGGACAGGGAAGTGTGGGCTCCCCTGTTCTTAGGGGGCATCCCAGGATCTTCCACAAGCAGACCCTGAGTGCTGGAGGTCCCCAGGCCATCTCAGCCTGCAAGGTACTTCCACTATTATTTGGGGAACAGGTAGCATAGGGGCTGTGGACAAGGAGCTGACTGTGCCTCTGTAGGGGTCTAGGGGGGCCTGGGTCTGGGATGGATGGTGGGCCAGAAAGTCTCCCGCCCCGAAGTGTGCAGATGGGGAAACCAAGGCTCAGGCCAGAGAGGGGCAGATCACCCAGCCATTCCCAGCCCAGTCAGAACCCTGCCTTCCCCTCTGAGTCTGGGTCTGGTCCCTCTCCAGGATGTCTCACATGCTCACTGAGGCACTTAGGGGAGCTTGATTCTGATAGGCCCGCCGCTAGGGCTGATTGATTGCCACTCCTAGCCCCCTCGTCCAATGGGGAGGAACCTCTAGTGAGGAGGGGGTGAGGTGGACTGGTGACCCACACGTCCTGAGCAGCACAGGGGCACTGGTGGGGGCGATGGGGGTGGTGGCACCTGCGCAGGGAAGGGCAGTGCAGGACGGCGAGGGGCCCCTCCCACATGGCGGGTGGTGGGAAGCAAGCGAACAACTCCCTAAGGGGCAACTAACAGACCAATTAAGCTGCCAATAAAAAATTTAATCAAGTAATAATGCACCTTACTTTGTTTAATTAGTGTTCTGTCAAGTGAATGAATATTTAAGGCGCGGGCGGCGGTGCCAGCATCTGCCCAGCGGGCAGAGAGGCCGGGCCCACATTTCAATCCACCTGACAGCTCCCCACGCGGGCACTGATCGCCGCCCCAGAGGCCCCAGATTCCTGGGAGTGGCAGGGATCTCCCACCTGCCCAAAGGCTGACCCAAGCCGTGCCGGTCCCCGTCTGGGCCTCAGTTTCCTCATCTGTAAAATGGGGAGCAGGAGTCCAGAACTAGTTGTAGAGGGACCTCGGATTGGTTTTGTTTCTGGAACCCCAGAGTCCCAGGCAGGAGTGGAAGGCATTTGGGGCCTGGGGACCCAGTCCGCGCTGCCGTATCCCCCAACTCCACACCCTTGCGGGGTGCCTGGCGTCTGTCAGCTCTGTGGCTACGCGGTCAGAGCCGCATGTGCTTGTGAGGGGTACCTGGAGAAGACTTCAGCCCAGGGATGCCGGCGGCGGGGGGTGAGGGGGTGGGGAGGGTTGCCCCACATGCGCCCACCGTCTCAGGGCTGAAACTAGCTGCTTCAGGCTGCAGCATTTGGGGAAAAGCCTGTCTGGGCTTCGCCTTCCTTCCTTCCTTCAGCAACTTGGGGGCTGTGCTCTGTGTCCAGCCCAGTGCGTTTTCCCAGACAAATGCCGAAAGGCCCAGCTTTCCAGCCCTGCAGGCCCCAGTGGCCCCCTTCCCCTACCCGCCCACCAAGAGGCGGCGGGCGTGGGCGGTGGCCAAAGCCCTGCAGAATGGGCGTGTCGGCCCCGCCCCGCGAGTCTCGTTTGCATATTCATGAGCTTGCCGGGCATGCGCACCCGGCGGCGGCCGGGCTCCAGGACGACCCGCGACGGGGCGGGCGGTTCTCCCCGCTCCCGCAGGCCACCCAGGCATCCTCAACCGCGGCCCGCTTTATGGAAAGGGCCTGGCGTTCCCCCCCAACCCCCCACCTGAGGACCTCGCGCTGGAAGGACTTTGGTAATTATTTGTTTCAGTTGAGCTGTTTTCAGTCTAGGCTAGGCTGAGTCTTGTAATGAGTATGGATTTGCCAGTAAATAAGTCCCCCGCTTCTAACCCCTGTAATAAATGCATTTGGAGTAATCTGACGATCACGCGCTGTAATTGCTGGCTGTCAGGGCAGATGGATGCTCCGCGCGCTGACTTTGCCGCCGTCTGCCCTTCCTTCACGCTGCTCCTCCGCCCCCAGGCTGGAGGTGAGGGCCCTCTGCTGGGCCCGAGGAGTGGGCCTGGCCCGCTCGGACCCCGGTGCAGCTTCCTGGGGCCTTGGGGTCCCTCCTGTGCCCAACGGTGTGGGCTTTCCCGGTCACCTGCCTCTGACCGCCTAGTGCTCCTAGGCAGGCCCTCAGCGGCTCTGCGCTGCGATCACCTGGGCCTCATTCAAAATGCAAGGTCTTGGGCACCTCCCTCCCAACTTACTGGAATGGATTACCTGCAGTTGGGGTCCCGAATCTGCATTTTAAACCGCCTCCCTCTGGCCCCAAGTTAGGCAGCCAGAGCACTTTGGGGAGCATCAAGTTCCAACTTTGATTTTCAGAACTTTTTGGAACTTTGCCATATCCCCTCCCTTACCCCGCCATACACACTTCCACGTACTTTTTGCTGGCTACTTTTTCAAACAAATCCTGTTCTGTTCATGCCTCTGAGACTTTGTTCAAGCCTCTGCCTGGTGTGTCTTTGGTCCTTCTCTGCCTGTGGGACGTTCACTAGGCTGTGCTCAAATGTCCCCTCCTCCGTGAAGCCTTCCTGGACTTCTTCAAACAGGGATTCCCCTGGCTGGACATCACAGTTGTCTTTTTACACAGGGGTCTAATCCTGCCACACCATAAGGGCTGCACCTTCCCTTTGCTTCTCTGAGCAGTCCCTGTGCCTTGCACAGTGCCTGGCACACAGTAGGTGCTCAATAAACATGAGGTACATGAATCAGTGAACAAGTGACAAGCCTCAGCTGCCTCCCAGAGGCAGTTTGTAGGCTGGTTCAGGCTGGGCTTATGCAGATACACTCCCAAACCTGGGGGGTCTTGTGTCTGCCGAGCCCTCTTTCCACATCCTAGCACCAACTGGGCATGCTGAATGGGGAGGGGGAACCACCCCACCTTACAGGGGGCTGAAGGACACATCACAGATCTCAGCTAAATCAGCCCAGCCTCCTCCTGCTCCCTGGAACGCAAACTGGGGTAAGCACAAGATTCTCATAACAGCTCAGGCAGGGTTTCCTGAACACCACCATGTGCAGGCACTGTTCTAGGCACTGGGGACAGAGCAGCAATGAACAATGGCAGTGCCCTGCATCTTCTGCTCCGTGGTAGAGCTTCTCGAGGAAGCCAGAATGCTAAAGGCTCTCAGTGCACCTGGCAGAGGCCCTAGATGGCTACCCCCAAACCAGGCCAGGGCTGTTGTGCCTGGTTGGGGGTAGTGGTGTCCCCACGCAGCAGGGCTGGGGCAGAACGCAGGAGCCGTGTCTCAACCCTGGCACTGCCTCCCAGGCCAGCCCTTCCCAGCCCTGTGTTGTGCCCGACCCTTTGTTCTTTACAGTGGCCCGAGCCACTCCGGTGCTCTGGCCTGACTCAGGGCCAGGAAACCACAACAGCAAGGGGTCAGGGCTCCTGCCCACGTCCCGTCGGTGGGAGATTGAGATAACCCAAGGGAAAGCACTTGGCCTGGTGACAGTATGGTGTGAGGGTTCAGTCACTCTCATTCAGTCAGCAGAGAGCCCACCTCCGCAGTGGTCAAAGGCACACATGCAGGAGCTGGTGAACTCCAGCTCTGTGTGCCCTCAAGCTGGTCACTTAACCTCTCTGTGCCTCAGTTTCCTCACCTGAACTACATGGAGAATAATACTTGTGTGCTCCTCGTAGGGTTAATGTTGCCCAAATGAGTTAGTGGTTGCAAAACACCTAGAGGATTGCCGGGTGCAGGGAGGTGCCACGCACGTACGGGCCGAGAACAGAGGAAGGCTTCCAGAGGGGGTGACCAGGTGCTTTTCTTGAGGATGAGCAGTTCATCAAGAGGTGGGGGGAGGGCATCCAGGCAAAGTCCCAGGTGCCCCAAGAAGCCTCTGTCACTGCCTAGCAACCCTCTCTGCAGCTTCTTCCCTGCACCCTTGCTCCTTGAAGCTCATGTGGGAGTAAAACCGCCTCTGGAGGACTGAGGTTTGGGTAACATGGGTGTGTGCACTGGAGGAGGGGAGGCCTGGGGGTGGCAGGGGACACACCTCTGAGTGTGCTGAAACCTGCTCCCCCACACGGGCAGACACGCTGGTCCTCGCCCGGCTGTCAGCCAGCAATCATGTTTAATAAAGGCCCCAAATTAGACAGCCGAACATGAGCACCTTCGGTCTAACAATGCAATTAGCACAGACAATGCCTCCTGCTTCCTCCCTGGCCCCAGAGGGGGTGGCGGAGGGGGGCTGAGCCAGGCCCTCCCCAGCGAGCTGTGGAGAGGTTTGAAAAGGAACCAGTGATAGACTAAGAGGTGACAATGAATTGCATCCGAATGACGGCGCCTCTGTTGTCAGGCAGCCGCGGGGAGAGCGCATCTCCACTGGATCTTTGTAGGTTATCAGGCTTTGAACAGCAACACCCCCACAAACTTGAGGTCTTTCTCTGAGCCCCCATCTCTCCGAGCCCCTCTATCTCTCTTCCTTTCTGCATTTTCTCTCTCGTCTTCTGAGGACAGAGGCAGGCTGGTTTAAATGAATAAAACATCAGTGAAGGGGGAAAAACTCCCCAAGTGCACAGCCCAGGGTTGGGGACAAAAAGCAACCAAGCCACATTTCAGTCTCCGTGTGCAGCCCTGTTTGTGCTGGGGGGTAGAGCAAGGCTCCGGGGGTGGGGGTGAGGGTAGAGTGGTTGGAAGGCTGAGCAGGGTCAGTGCTGTGGCCAGGACCCTGGGTCCTCTGGGCACTGGGACAGACACTTTCTGTTTTCTCTTGGCCAAAGAGCCAGAGGCCTTAGGCCTTGCGCTGGCTGAGCATGCAGGGTGGGGTGTGTGTGCACAGCTCGGCCCTCGCCTGAGACCTGCCTGCTGGCTGACGCAGATCTGGCTTCTCCTCCTTGGCCCTATTAAAACCCAGAGTGTGTCCTGACAACATTAGACATTAGAGCAGGATGCACAGCTGGGGACGTTAAACGGCACAGAGAGGGAGGGGGCTTCTTCTGAGTTCTCATCTCCTGTCCTCCAAGCAGGCAGCCAGGCCTGGACCCTCCACCCAGCAAAGACTGGCAGAAGGCGGGCTGCTAGCCAATACCTCGGGCATTCAGTGTCCAGGAACCTAGAGTTTCACAAGGACCTTAACCATTCATTTGCTCATTCATTCATTCACTGAGTGCTTCCAGAGCCCACCTATGTCACACCAGGCAGGGCACCAGGCAGGAGGGAGGCTGTGGTGACAGAGACAGACTCAGGTCCTGCCCCTCCCTGCCAGGTGCCGTCTAGTGGGGGTAATGGGCCAGACACAGGGCAGTGACGGTGCAGGGGATACAAGCTGTGATGAAGGAATCTGGGACAGGCACCTGAGCCAGGCTTGGGGGCCTTGGAAGACTTCCCAGAGAAGATGGGGCTGGATGTAAGCCTGGAGGCCTGGTGGAGGTGGCCAAGGAGAGGGTACAGGACAGTGTTTCAGGAGGTGGGCCTGGAATCAGAGAGGCC
>NW_007763705.1:0-285 GCF_000696425.1 Galeopterus variegatus
AGCAACACAAAACGGACTAAGACAGTTTCTAAGTCCCAAATGTCACTCAAACACACATTATCACCATGTGATTGTTGCCCTTCATCAATGTTTTAGGAACAAACACAACTTGAGATTGTTCTTAGAAATAATTCTTTCACTTCTGCAGTAAGTTGTTTCACCACTAGCAAAACGAGATGAATACCCTCTATCCATACAAACGACTTCTCAGGTTTGAGTGGAGATGCCAGAATGAGTCCTCAGATTGTGACATGAAGGATCTCTCTGACATGTATTTCCTAAGAG
>NW_007763705.1:6058-6283 GCF_000696425.1 Galeopterus variegatus
AACCCTGATAAAGGTTTTGTGAGAAATAAATAAAACAACAGAAACAACAGACCGTGTGATGGTCCTGGTATAGTGTAGACACATAGTGGGTACTCATTACATGCTAATTCTCTTCCTGTTTCCCTCTGTGTTAGTCTTGATAGGTTAGATTTGTTCTAAGAAGAATACAGTGATACTGAAATCTTAGTAGCTTAATAAAGCAAAAGTTATTTCTCACTCATGCTA
>NW_007763706.1:0-3351 GCF_000696425.1 Galeopterus variegatus
TGGAACTGCCTGACAGAACCCCTGCTGCATGTGTATGTGTTTGTTCCCTATCTGGGAGAGCGGCGGGGTGCTCAGCCATCTCTTGGAATCTGTTTTTGCCCCGTGTCCTGGGGGTGTGGGGGAGGGGGTGAAAAGGGCAATCCCTTTGGCCCTAACCCTCTAGGGAAAGGAAAAACCTGTTGGGGTCCCATGCAGCCATCGGAGATGCCCAACACCTAGGCACTGTGGAAGATGCACATTTTTATTTCTAACAGCGTGTCCTGGGGCCAAAAGCAAAATACTCACCTTCATTACAAATACCAACAGAGGCATGATCCAATATGGGAAAAATCCTTGCTTACTAGAAAGTAATATCACTCATAGGGCTGCAGGTGATACTAATAAAAAAAAAAGATATTTGAAGCACTAATTTTTAGCAACATCTGTGTTTCTACTGCCATTGTATGTAACTCTCCAATTGCCAAACTCTCCACTCAATCCCTTGTCAAGAGAAGTGTGGTGATAATTTTTGAAAACTTGAATATATCATGACTGTACTTTACAGTTATCTGAACATAATCTTATAGGAAGAGAATGTTAATCATAAGAAATAAGTGTTATATAAGAACTTTAACTTCTGTATTAGTCCGTTTTATGTTGCTTATAACAGAATACCTGAAACTGGGTAATTTATAAAGAAAAGAGGTTTATTTGGCTCACAATTCTGGGACAGCTGCATCTGGTGAGGGCCTCAGGCTGCTTCTATTCAGGGCGGAAAGCAGCGGGCAGCTGGTGGGTACAAGCAGATCACATGGTGAGAGGAAGCAAGAGAGAGAGGAGGTGCCAGGGTCTTTTAAACAAACAGCTCTTGTGGGAACTAATAGAGCGAGAACTCACTCTACCCCCACTCCCCAGAGACAGTATTAATCCATTCATGAGAGATCCACCCCCATGACTTAAACAGCTCCCAACACTGCCACATTGGGGATCAGATTTCCACAGGAGTTTTGGGGAGACAGCACATCCAAACTCCATCAACTCCCCCTTTTTGTGTGTGTGTGTGTGTGTAAATCATGTTTCTGAATTTTTTCAACAATTAGATACTGAAAAAATTATGTTAAACTTGTTATTTATATTTTGATTGTGCATTATTTATGATTTCTACTGTGGGAATGTGTTGTATGTTTATTTAGCTTTTAAGTTTTATATTACACTAATGATGATTGTAACAGTCTCTTAAGTGGAACTCGGAAGATATTTAAATGTGCCAAATATTATTTCCTCCCAGATCTTGCATTCTTCTGATTTTTTTTTAGTGTCAAGTATGAGACACCTCTGGAAGTTATAAATATTTAAATATTATATTTTTCTTATGGGTAAGAAACATCACTTAAGATACCTTAAGTGATGAATCCTATCTCTTCTACTTTGCATCCAAAATTGCAGCTATAAAATGGTAAAGAAACTTTCTTGCAAGGGGAAGAAGAATTTTCATACTAAAATATGTATTTTTGATATATACTCATTGAGAAAAAGAAAAAAAAAGAACAAGGAGACGTGAATACAGATAATTGGTTGTTAATACAGACAATTGGTTGTTACTATTTTTTCTAGCTAGTAATCCAAGAGTGGCAATCTAAAACTTTCCTTATGATTAATTTAAGCAACCAATTCATGGATAATAGATCATCATTGTTAAGAGAAAGGGAAAAAAATATATGTATGTAAGTCTATCACTCTATTTATCAATCCATCTATCATTTATCTATTATATATCTAATCTATCATCTAGTATCTGCTGGGTAAGGTCTAGTCAGGGAAACAGAAACTGCATTTAGAATTTCAAAGAGAGGATTTAATTCAGGTAATTATGAACATACATATTGTAAGACTCAAAAGAGGAAGCTGTGATAACCAAGAAATTTTTAACTGTAGAAAGGAAGTTCTAAAGTGCCACCCTTGGAAAAGTGGGCATGTTACCAGATACAGGGAATTTGGAGGAGTGGTCCCTGCAAGGCTGGGGTTCAGGCCTTCAAGAGGACATGTGGCTTAGTGTGTGCTCTGCGCTCTGAGGGCCTCAGCCCAGCAGCTGCTCTGAGGGTAGGAGGCTGCCGAGGAGGGAGGAGAGGGCATGGCTGGCACTCTGGCCAGGGTGGGGGCTGGCTGCACCGGTACCTCCGAGGGTATGAAGCAGCTAATGTTTCCCCTGCATCAGAAGCTTGAAGCTGGAGGCCACTGTTTGCTGCTGCTGGAATAATGCTGACAGCAACTGGAAAACATAAAGTCCTTTCTCCCTTTCTTCTTCTTTCCAATCTCCTTAAAATAAAACAATAAATAATACATAAAACCTAAACTGGAGGCCAGAAGGCGAGGGAAAATGGGAAATGTAATTTATAGAAAACCAGCCACAGCCTCACAGAGCCAAGCACAGAAAGGTGGGTTCAGAGAGATGACAGCCAGCTCATGTTATTCCTAATTTTCTTTTTAGCTCAGATTTGTTTTCCTGACAGACTCCACTTAGATGTCTATCAGATGCCTCAAATATAACGTCTAAAAACCGAATGTTTCCTTTTTGTCCCTCACCCCTAATTGTGCTTTTCTCATTTCAATAAATGGGGCTGCTGTTCCTCCACCTGCTTGGACCAAAATCTAGTTTTCATTTTTGACACCTCTTATTTCCTCACATTTCAAATTTAATCCACCAGAGGGTGTATCAGTTACCTGAATCTAGTTGCTTTCTGCTACCTCCAGAGCTGTCTTCTGAGCCCCAGCCACCATCAATTCTAATAGAATATTTTAGTAGTCTCCTAACCGGTCTCCCTGCCTCCCAATGTCCTACTTTTCTTCTCAGGCACTATGCTTCAGTTGTCCTGGGACAGGACAAGCTCATTTCCTTCTTAAGGTCTTCCTTCTGCCTCAACGTCTATTCTTTTGCATGTATGCATGACGATGTCCTCCACATTTGGGCCCCAGTGTCAGTTTCTCTTGAGCCACTAATGCTTTTTAATCTACACTGTTAGAGTTGTTAGTTTTCTTTATAACTCTTGCCACTATCTATAATCACTTTTATTGTTGTGTATATATTTTTAGCTTTATTAGAATAGCAATATCATAGAGTTTAGAGTAAAAGCATAAGATATATTTATTGAGAGAGAAGTATCTGGTAAGTGGACATAAAGCCACAGGGCTCTGAAGCCAAGTTAATATGTTGAAATGTAGAAGAGACCTTATTACAGAGTTGGAATTCATGGTGAATAAGAAAAGGAACATTTTTATTAATAAATTGCTGAAAATAGTTAAAAAATATTTATAATAAGTTGTATAGAAAACTTGTTAAGCACTAATATATGTGATTCACATATTTTGAATTTT
>NW_007763706.1:4110-4723 GCF_000696425.1 Galeopterus variegatus
GCCAAGGTAAAGCAGGACTTTCAGTTGGCCAAAATTTTTACAGATCAAGTACAAGTCAGGGTTTTTCAAATCCAGTTCTTTTCTAGTGGATATTGAGATTCCAGGGCAATGCAGTAGGTGAGGTAGGGAAGTGGAAGAGTTTTGTGAGATGATGGAGCTTTAAATCAGGAAATTTATAAAAGATGATGTGGGAGAGAAGTGGAATGTGACAGTAAATTGGCTTTACAAGTTAGGCCCTTAAAGCCCTAGTATGCTGAGGGTCAACGAAAGTAGAGAAACACAGAAAAATAGGGCTGGAAAATAGAAAAATTGGGTATCTGAGAAACACAGAAAAATAGGGCTCTAGTAAGTGATGCCTTCCCCATGGGAGACATCCAAATGGTTTCAGAAAGTTAGAGGACTAGTATCGTGGAGGTACAGAGTTATCTAAAACTTGCCATTTGATGGTGCAAGGGCTTTAATAAGTTGTCTTAATGGTACTTCTTTGGTTTTGGCTGAGAAGCAAGTATACAGATTGAAAGCACAGGTCAGAAGGAGTCTAGTAGTCCCTACTTCAGGCTCCTAAGTTTCATTTGCCCTTTGGAGGTTTTAAAATCCTTAATTATTATTGCCA
>NW_007763706.1:5979-6283 GCF_000696425.1 Galeopterus variegatus
GTAATTCTGACCCTTACATCCATAAGTTGGTCCTTTTTGCAAGAAAAGAATATAAATATCTTAAATATTTAATAAATATGCCTCCATGCAAGAGTTATATGATGCATCTCTAGGAAAATGGTTTATTCATGACAGGCCAGTCTGTTTAAGGCTGGATGCCCACTGTAAATAGCTGAACAAATGGGAGAGGTAAGGCAGAAAAAACTCACAAACTTAGAGATTCAAAAGTCTGAGAATGGTCCTAAAGGTCTGACTTTAGGACCATTTACCTCCTAAACTGACTGTTTATAACTCATCATCCTGT
>NW_007763707.1:0-510 GCF_000696425.1 Galeopterus variegatus
AACATTTCAAATCTTGCCAGTGTTATATGTGGCAAAATGGTACTTTCATAAATTTTGATAGGATTGTAAAGAGGTTTACTTTTTTTGCACGGCAATGTGGCAGATTCCTTCAAAATTTAAACATTTGCATTCTTTGTCCCAGCAAACCCTTTCTTAAGATCTAATCTACAGAAATAGTCACACACGTGCAGAAAGACATATGTGATGCAAAGTTTGCTAGTGTTTTCTGCAATAAGTAGGAATCACTCAAAGTTTGTTAATAGATGGATTATTTTATTTCCTCTGTTTCATCTACAATATGGCACATAATACAACTGCTATAAACAAGGAAATGAAACATTAGATTGATATGAATCAGCAGCTGTAACATTATTTTCAAAAAGCAGGTTTTAGAACCACTTTTGTATTTGGTTCTTCTTTGGAAAATATAATTCACATTTATATGTGTACACACACGTGTGAGCACACACAGAAACACAAACATACACATACATAGAAAGAGAGAAAAAA
>NW_007763707.1:6001-6283 GCF_000696425.1 Galeopterus variegatus
CTGTTGGGACTCAGAATAACAGCAGATTTATCAAAGGCAACTCTAGAACCTAAGAAAAAAATTATGTTTATCCTAGAATTTTATATCACTTAATCTATCAACAAACAAGAGGGTTAAAACAAAACAAACAAAACAAAACAAAACAAAACAAAACAAAAAAACTATGTTCTAGAGATATGAAGGCTCAAAATATTTACTTTCAAACATGGTCATATACCCGCCCCCCCACAAAAAAAAGTATACATGAGATGCAGAAAAATGAGAACACAACCAACTAAGACG
>NW_007763708.1:0-796 GCF_000696425.1 Galeopterus variegatus
TTTTAGGGAACCCTAAAACCTGTATTTTCTACATGTTCTTTCTGGGAAGTACTGCAAGAGTTTAGAAGTCAGGAGGAGGGGAGAACGAGCTCTCTTCTTTCATCTGGTTTCTGGCTACAGTTCTTGTAGCAGCAGTGGTGACAATGCAACAGTGGTGAAAGACTGGTGTGAGCAACAGAGGTGGAGGTGCCACCACAGAGGCAGTGCCACTGCACAGGGACTCCAGCGGCAGCAGCAGCCAGAGAGAGAAAGATCCTCGGTCCCCACTTTTGAAACTGAATCAACAACAACTGTCTCAGCAGCCCAGAATCTTTTGCCTCTGGGTAATATGCTTGTCCCTGTAGCCAGGGGTAGCAGCACTCTCACTACGTTCCCAATCCATGAGGAACCTAATTGGGACATTAGCTTCTCCAATGTCCCAACGCCTTTGTGACCAATCACCGTGTTTACTGTTTGTATTAGTCCCTTCCTGTTGCTTATAACAAAATACTGTTATACAACTGTTTTATTCTATTACTTATAACTGGGTAATTTATAATGAAAACAAAATTTATTGCTCATAGTTTCAGAGGCTGGAAGTCCAAAGTCCAGGGAACACATCTGGTGGGGGTCTTGGTGGTGGTAACAGTGATCTAGGGGTGTCATATTGCAGGAAATGGTGGAGCAGAGAAAGACTAACCTCTTTATTCACGCTCCTTTTAAAGCCCTCCAAACCACACCCATGACCACCATTTCTAATCGGTTCACTACTGCATGGTCCTACAATCTAATCACCTCTTCAAGGCCCCGCCTTTCA
>NW_007763708.1:5837-6283 GCF_000696425.1 Galeopterus variegatus
AGAATCTAAGTTCTGGAATGATTGGATATGTTAAATTACAAATATTAACAGGTATATATATATTTTTGAGATATAATTCACATACCATATGTTTTGTGCAGTTGACTGGTACGGGAATCTGAACCTGTGAACTTGTTCACATACAATATGAATAACTCACTTAAAGTATCCAGTTCCATGGCTTTAAGTATATTCACAGAATTGTGCAGCATTATCCATAATATAAATATAGAATATTTTTGTCACCACTAAAAGAAAGCCTGTACCTGTCTCTCCATCCCACATAACCCTCCCTTACCTCAGCCCTAAAAAACCACTAATTTACTTCCTTTCTATATAGATGCATCCATTCTGAACATTTTATATAAATTGAATTATATAGTACATGGTCTTTTATAACTGGTTTCTTTCATGTAGTATAATGTTTTCAAAGCTCATCTATTACA
>NW_007763708.1:11593-12092 GCF_000696425.1 Galeopterus variegatus
ATCTGTATTCAGGTGGTAGGGTGGTGTTTGGAGACAGAAGAAAAAGAGAGATCCTTCTGGACATGAGATCAAAAACCATCTGGAGAGCCAGAGAGAATACACGAGCAGGGAACAAAGTGTTTCCAGTTTGGGGAACATATTGAGTAAAGCATTAGGTAAGCATGGGAAGTTGGACTGGAAAGTCTGGAGGGCTACCTCAAGAGAGGAGAGCAACGGCTTGTTTCTATATATCTTCATAGAGCCAACATGCTATAGCCAACATCTTGTCTCGGTGAGCAGGGTGTTTAATGTCTTAGATGTTTAGGTTCAGTCTGAACAAAATATCTCATTCCAGCACTGGAGTGTATAGATCTAAATGTCATTAAGTATGACATAACAGACATTTATTTATTTGCTATCCTTACAGATCCTAATAATGTACCTTCTTTCTTTGATCTGTATGCTTTCTAAACTGCACCTGTCATTAAGACAACTCGCACTAAGATCCGAAGTTTGCTGT
>NW_007763709.1:0-386 GCF_000696425.1 Galeopterus variegatus
ATTCCAGAAGGGGAGGAGAAAGGAAAAGTTATTGAAAACTTATTCAAGGGAATAGTAGCAGAAAACTTCCCAGGTGTAGGGTGAGATACAGACCTTCAGATCCAGGAAACTCAAAGGTCCCTAAACAGATTCAACACCGAAAGATCCTGCCCAAGACACATTATAGTTAAATTTGCAAAGCTCAAAGAAAAAGATACCACATTAAGATAGAATACTACCCAGGGGGCAATGGCCATAAGATTAAATAGTAAAGAAATGGAGGTTAAGATAACCTAAATTTAAAAGAAACAGATGTTTTTTTCCAGAACAGCAGTGACAAGAGGAGCAAACTTGAGACCAAAACTAGGTCTGATATATGTGAATTAGGGAATGTAGAAAAATAGAAG
>NW_007763709.1:2243-3096 GCF_000696425.1 Galeopterus variegatus
GCAATTTTTAAAAGACCATGGCGTGTCCTATAAATTTAGAATATTTTGATTACTGTAATTTTGTAAAAGTTTACTTAAAAGTATTAGGGGCCATTTATTTCAAAGGAGAATACCATATTGAAGCTTATAAGATATAAAGAGAATAAGAATAATCAATTTTTGTTAATAATTTTAAAAGATATTACATATAAACTTATCTAAAGTGTTGTAATGTATAGAGAGTGAAGGCACATTTACTTGAACTTAGCAAGGAAAGTTCAAAACCGTGGATTTTCCTCATGAATAACTCAGCTAGGAGTTTACACACTACAAAAGCATGCTCTACAGGAGACAGAGGCAAAACCAAAACAAAACAAAAACAAAATGAAAACAAAAAAGCCTATGATTACTTTCTACTATAATTTTCCCATAAATTTAGAGAATATATCTGTTCATAAGGGAAGCAGTGCAGCTATGGTATTTTATAAAATAAGTAAAATAGGTCTAATAGAACAGTCTAATTGTCCAATGCTCTAAGGTAACAAAATAATGGTAGTATCATTTTGACACACACACATACATGTGTACACACACACACACACACACACACATACCATTTGTATAACATCTTACAGTTTACCAAACATCCTTTATATATAGTTTATGCAATTGAATCTTTCTAATAAACTTGAGCTAAGGTGGAAAGCTTTTAAAACTATTTCATAGTGGATAAAATAGGTGTGTATTTATTCCTTAATGTTATTAAATATTTGCATTGTGACAAAGAATATGCTGTATACATAAACAGTAAACATCAGTTACAAAACAATTCTACAAGTTATCATTTTTTATATTTGGAAACCAGAAATGTGAA
>NW_007763709.1:5756-6283 GCF_000696425.1 Galeopterus variegatus
CCTCAATTGTAACAGATGTAGTACACTATTTTAAGATGTTAATAATAGGGGAAACTCTATGGAAGGTGTGTTGGGTGAGAGGAGCACAGAAGAGCTCACTGTAATTTCTAATCTTTTTTTTTTATGTAAACCTGAAGCTGCTCTAAACAATAAAGTCTATTAATTATTTTTAAGGTATGATTGGACAAAGAGGGTATGATCTAATGATAATAAGCTGGGGGAGCTTAGCAAGGCCTGTATGGTCAGATGCCTATTGGCGTTTCTGTGTCTCCGGGGATACGGATGTTCCTTTTCTCTGGGCATAGGGAGAGTACCTCTGGCGTGAAAGTTTTATGACCTGCATCAGGGGAAAAGAGCAAGAGGAAGGTGAGAGCAGCCTTCCTGCTTCTGTTATTTTCTCGAATGGCACAATACCATATTTGGGGGTAGCATCTCCTGAACCCCATCATGTTGTTCCCAGTTTTGAGATATTACAAATAATGTTTGTAATGACCATTAATGTACAGATTTTTGTGTGAAAATGAGTT
>NW_007763710.1:0-309 GCF_000696425.1 Galeopterus variegatus
TGGTCTTGGCACGCTTGCCGACAATCAGTTGACATGAGATATATGAGTTTGTGACCATTAGCTCCATTTCATTGATCTGTATGTCCATTCATATGTGGTCTGTCTTGATTATGGTTGTTTTGTAATAAGTTTTGAAGTCGGGAAGCGTGAGTCCTCCTACATTGTTTTGCATAATGTTAGCTGTGGGTACACCTTCTGAATCTTAAAGGCTGCAAAGCTAATAAAGAGCAGAGCTGGGATTCAGTCCTTGCTCTTTGTATGACATGACGTGCCTGGGTGGGGTGACAGGGTTGTTACTGGGTGGTCTCA
>NW_007763710.1:5899-6283 GCF_000696425.1 Galeopterus variegatus
TTCACAAGGAATCCAAAATAAACATCCCCTGCCCTCAAGTCACTTGCAGTCCACTCCAGGGTGATGACCAGGGAGAGGCAGGGACAGGAGCCCTGCACAGGAGCGAGTGCTAATTACCCAAGGCAGTCTGTTCTTGTCCCGTGACGCTCTCCACATGGATGTTTGTGAATGCATGCTTTTTCCAATAGCAAATAAACAAAAATAAATTAGGTCTGTGTTTTAGTCCATTTTTGTTGCTTATAACAAAGTACACTGAACTGGGTTCATTTATAAAGAAAATGAAATTTATCACTTACAATCTCTGAGGCTGAGAAGTCCAAAGACCATCTGGTGGTGGCGACAGTCACCCAGGGGTCTCACATTGCAAGATGGTGGAAGCAGAGA
>NW_007763711.1:0-205 GCF_000696425.1 Galeopterus variegatus
TCTCGCCTTCAGGCTGGGAGCACCTGTGCAATGGGGTCACGTGGAGCCATGGGGTCGGGGGCTGCATTGGCTATCACTGTCCCTGAGGCTTTTGCCGTCTTTGAAGGAAGGCCTTGTTGGATTCAGATCCTGAGAATCCCAGAAGGCCATTTTCTAGGAAAATACCAAAAAGCCCACCTTTCCCTTCTAATTGTATCCCATACAG
>NW_007763711.1:5911-6283 GCF_000696425.1 Galeopterus variegatus
ATCCAGAAAAAGAATAAGGAAACATTTTCTTTCCAAAAACAGGGTCTGAGGGGGCACTTACAGTCCCTTCCCTCCTCCCCTCATTACCAGTGCCTCCTGGTATTGAGTCTATTGACGTAAAGGCAGGAGGCTGATGTAGGTGCAAGTCTCACTGCTGGGTGGGCACGGCTTGGGCTTCACAGGTCTTGTGTTCAATCAGCAGAGCACACGTGTGTCCCCCACTGCCCTCACCCTAGCTGACTTTTCCATTACTCCAGCTACGGAAGGCCCAGCCTTTTCCTCATAGTCATCTGTGTACTCCTGGCCCCTAGGACCCTGGGAAAGGAGGCTTTTTGGGGGCAGATCCTTATTTGAAACTGTCAGTCTCATGCC
>NW_007763712.1:0-544 GCF_000696425.1 Galeopterus variegatus
GTGAGTGGGAACCGGTCTGTACGTGGGATCCGAACCCTCGGCGGGAGCGCTGCCACGCTCCTAAGCGGTGCACTGTAGCAGTGCGCCACCGGGCTGGCCCTAATTCTCATTTTCTAATGCCCCTGTTATATAAACATTCAACCAATCCATACATTCCTTTATTTGCCACAACAATAGACCTCTTTCCATTCAGTGAGAGAAGTCTATGCCTTATTTATACATTGGATTTCATTAATTGTAATTATTATTACTCCCAAATACAAATTTATTTTTAACATTTTCTCATTTATTTTGTGCAAAAACAAGGAATAGGAAAGGAAAAGAAATCTCCAATCATCTGCATGTCTGAGGCAAAAGGAGGTTGTAGTTCAGAACATTTCTTTTGTAATGATCAACTTCTAAATAGCACGTTTGTTACCTCAGCTTAATAACAGACGTGATTTATACTCTTTACACGTGATTTCCCACTAGAGTCATTCACAGTGGGTTACTGAAAAAACCTCTTGCCCATATTCTCCTAGAGCTGTGTGGTTAGAGCATATCA
>NW_007763712.1:6064-6283 GCF_000696425.1 Galeopterus variegatus
TTTCATAAAATATACCATACTGAACAAAAAAGTCCACTGATACAATGCTTGGATATTGCAAGAAAAAAAAAATGAAATGGCTATAAAAGTTTCCAAAAGCTTTCCAAAAGCATATTTTACTTGTCTTGTTGCAAATTGGAAACAATCAGTTAGGACACTGGTATTGATTCACAGCTCACATTTTGCTACCACGTGTACAAATCATTTATAACTGGGATT
>NW_007763713.1:0-464 GCF_000696425.1 Galeopterus variegatus
GACGGATATATTTATGTATAAATTGTAGCGATTGTTTCATGAGTGTATACTTATCTCCAAATCAGAGGCATCGTGTATTTCTTCTCTTTGCCTAGAACTTGGATCTGCCAACTTCTCCAGCAGTTTTCTCATCCCCTAGGTTTTAGCTTAACTGTCACTTCTTCAGCTAAGCTCCTCTAATTACCTAAGTCAGATTCACCCATCGTTTTTTTTAAAGAAAACACCTGTGTGTTTTCTTCATACTACTACACTTATTTGATTTCTTATTTATTTATTGTGGCAATACTCTTTGTTACCATAAGCATGAATTCATTTTCCCTTATCCCTTACTATTAGAATTCAGGTTTCCTTTAGGATAGTAACCAACCTACCCACCAACCAACCAAAAACCAAAAATACCTCCATTTTTTATATTCCTTTGATGTATGATAAACTTCTGATGAAATATAATAAGAATTCTTGGG
>NW_007763713.1:5937-6282 GCF_000696425.1 Galeopterus variegatus
TTATGTATAAATTGTAGCGATTGTTTCATGAGTGTATACTTATCTCCAAACTCATCAAGGTATATATATTAAATATGTACAGCTTTTTATGTGTCAATCATACCTCACAAAGCGTTTTTTTAAAAAACCTCATTTCCAAATCAGAGGCATCCCGTATTTCTTCTCTTTGCCTAGAACATGGATCTGCCAACTTCTCCAGCAGTTTTCTCATCCCCTAGGTTTTAGCTTAATTGTCACTTCTTCAGATAAACTCCTCTAATCACCTAAGTCAGATTCCCCCATCGTTTTTTTTTTAAAGAAAACACCTGTGTGTTTTCTTCATACTACTATACTTATTTTGATTTC
>NW_007763714.1:0-517 GCF_000696425.1 Galeopterus variegatus
GTTACTTGAGTTTGAAACATTTAAAATTTAAATGTTCTAAAAATTTCACTGTGGGAAAAAAATGTATATGGCTTAATATGACTTAATTATAATGCACAATATATCTTATGTTCCTTTTTATTTTTCTTGGTAAAAATAGGCAATTACCTGCAACTATGGTCTATGTGATAACCCTCATAAACTCTTAAAATTTGTAATCATCTTTTCCTTGACACTTCTTTAAAAACAAAATCTTCTTATTTTTTATATATGTTCCACTTTTCAGAATAATTGAATATTTTCAGTTTCTCTATAATTTCTTTCTAGGTTTTCAATAAACACACTAAACTGTGGATCCAAGATCTGACTCATGGAATACCTCTGCAGAACAGATACGCTTATCACTAAATTTTCCCTGGGATAATGAATCATTCCTGATCATTGATATTTCCCTAGGGAATCTTTTTGGGGATGAAAAAACAGCCAATCTGTACTTACTTCCATTATTTAGTGAGTCTAATAGTCAAGATTTTTCTTC
>NW_007763714.1:5576-6282 GCF_000696425.1 Galeopterus variegatus
AACTTTTTGTTTCATAAATCTTTTTTATCTTTTTTTGATCTCTATTTCATTTAGTTCTGCTTTGATCTTTATTTTTTCTTTCCATCTACTAATTTTGGGGTTGGAATGTTCTTGCTTTTCTAGTTCCTAGAGGTATAACATTAGGTTGTTTATTTGGAATCTTTTAATTTTTTTGATGAAAGTATTTATTGCAATAATTTTCCCTCTTAGGACTGCTTTTGCAGTATCCACAGGTTTTGTTAAGTTATACTTGTATTTTTATTTGTTTTAAGGAATTTTTTGATTTTCTGCTTTACTTCTTCTTTGACTCATTGGTCATTTAGGTGCATATTGTTAATTTCCATCTAAGTGTATAGTTTCCAAAGTTTAGTCTGTTGATGATTTCCAGTTTCATTCCATTGTGTTCTGAAAAAATTCCTGATATGACTTCAATCATTTCAAATTTGTTGAGACTTTATTTGTGGCCTAACATGTAGTCTATCTTAGAGAGTGATTTCTGTGCTAATGAGAAGGATGTATATTTTGCAGTTGTTGAATGAAATGTACCATAATTGTCTGTCATGTGTAAAATGCCACTAAAATCCAATATTTCTCTGCTAATTTTTTGCCTAGATGATCTGTCTAATACTGAGAGAAGTGTGTTAAAAGCCCCAACTATTACTGTATTTGGGTCTATCTCTCCCTTTAGATCCAATAACATTTGCTT
>NW_007763715.1:0-446 GCF_000696425.1 Galeopterus variegatus
TGATTATTCAAATATTTTCTGAGATAGCTTTCATCTGGTTTCTAAATTTAACTGTACACTCCTATCTCAAAATTTCAGTCACCATCTACTTAACATATATTTTTCTCATTACTGAAGTATTCCAGATGCTTTCCTTTTTTAAAAAAATCGAGACTAAATTTAACAGTCTGTGCAGTGACTGTTGTTGGAGAGGAAGGGAAGTATAAATATAATCTCCCATTAAAGCAGGGTGTTCTGTAATGAGAATTGTAGAGTTGGTTTTTTGCTTCAGTGTGTGTGGCTCTTTGCTATGTCTGAGTAGCACAGGGTTGAAAAGATATTGTGCTGGCTCACAAGAAGTATACAGTCACCTGAGCAAGAGACAAATAACCATGTATAATTTAACTGGTGATTCTCTGTGGGAAGTGACTCTACTCCCAGGAGGTATTTGCCAGTCAAGATGGGAA
>NW_007763715.1:5953-6282 GCF_000696425.1 Galeopterus variegatus
TCAGGTACAGAAGTTTATTCAAATAGATATGATACATGTGTGTCAGGGGGAGGAAGGATTACACCTAATTTATTTTATGAATATGCTCACAAAAAGGAAATCTGTTTTGATAGAGGTTCTTTAGTACATGTAGGTGAACATGGGGTCTGTTTTCTTCTCATTTTCACAACATGTTTGTACCAAAATTCATTTTCTATCAAAGGGAAACTTCTGCAGTTTAAATTATAGGATAATGGGATCCTGAGTATTTTAAGTCAGATTATCATATGGATGAATATATTTGCATTGTATCAGGTTGAATCTAGAAAAATTATATATAAATGTTAAAG
>NW_007763716.1:0-918 GCF_000696425.1 Galeopterus variegatus
CAGATTCAATAATAAGCTCACGGATACAAGAAGTGATGCTTTGGGTTCTCTCAAGGTTCCCGAACGACGTGCATGTATTAATCACCCAACATTCATCGAGCATCGGCAGGCACCAGGTTGTGCTGGGAAGACAGAGTGGGGAGAAGAAGACAGCACCCATGCTTGGGGGAGCTCAGCAAAATGAGAAACCAAAAATGAGGCTACTGGATTGGCCCCAGGGCAGGCTCTTATCAACCACATTATAGAAACTGAAATCTCAAAAGCGACTTACCTTGATTACATGTGTTGACACAAGACCCAATGCCTCCTTGACAGGCCCCCTGGGGAAGAATTTCTCTCAGCATTGCAGGGTCCTCGGGCAGGAAGGCAGAGGAAACCCTGGAATGGAAAACTGATGATATTCAAACTAGTAGCTGTTGTTTTACTCTTATTAATAGCAGCCAGCACTTTTATTAATCCTTAAAGATCACAAAGAAGGGCAGCACCTTACAGCAATGCTGTAAAATTACTACATCCTCATTTAATGGATGAGAACAGTGAGGCTCACAGATGCAAAGTGATTTGCTGGTCAGCAGCAAAACTGAGACACGGATGCAGTGATTCCACCTCCAAGCCCCTTCCCCTGTCTGGGTCAAGTGGTATCTTGTTGAGGTTGAGCTCTTTTGGAATACCTGGAGAGAACTTGGTGGATAAGGGAGGCTTGTGAAAAACTTTTGAAAAGTTTCCTGGGGAATGATCATCTTTCCATGTTAGTTTCCATGACAGCAGCTCCAGCGTCCAACACAGAAAGCGAAAGCTGTTGTGGACCAACCGTCTTCCCTGCAGTTTCAGAAGGTAAAGACTGGGGGAAATCACCCCCTTGGACTTTATTGTTTTTAATTTTTTCTTTCTGGAGAAGACAGGTTGCCTTGCTTTTAG
>NW_007763716.1:5546-6282 GCF_000696425.1 Galeopterus variegatus
ATGGCTCAAACTTGGACTTTCTGACTTTGAAGTTCTCCAGGGACATCTGCAAAGCAGTTGAAGACCATTGCCTATTTGGGTCAGGAGCCCATTTCCACAAGCAGCATCTACTGTGCACCATTCCTGTGCCCAACCCAAGTACACCGGCCTGGCCTGGGCCCCACCTCAGGGCCCCATGACTTACGATGCCCTTGCAACACTCTCACATCCCGCAGCCCGGAGACAGAGGTGGCTTGTTTTAAATGTCCAGGCTCTGCCCTCACAAGAACAATTCATAGAGCACCGCCCATGTGCCAGATGCTGTTTTGAGAATCTGACATTCATTTTTTCATTTTGATCTTCAAATGTTCTTCAAAGGGTAGGTACTCATATTATTACCATTTTATACACAAGGAAACCAAGGCTCAGAGAGGTAACTTAGCTTCCCAAAGTCACCCAGCTAATGGTAGAGTCAGGACTTGAGCCCCGGTCACGGAGCACAGCTGGCCCTCCTAGCCACTGTCTTTCACCACTCTGCGTGTTGTTGTTGCTGTGTTTTGTTTTGTAAATTTTTTTTTGATGGCTTTACTTAAAAGAAGGTAAGGTGGAAACTTCGATTATGTGAATTATAAACTATTGTCGAAGAAATATTCACTGCAGAAGGAGAGCCTACAAAAAAACTGGTATTATTTGAAGCAGATTCAATAATAAGCTCACGGATACAAGAAGTGATGCTTTGGGTTCTCTCAAGGTTCCC
>NW_007763717.1:0-324 GCF_000696425.1 Galeopterus variegatus
AAAAAATTTCATGAATAAGACCCCAAAAGGACAAGCAAAAAAAGAAAATATAAATGGGATTACTTCAAACTAAAAAGCTTCTGCACAGCCAAGGAAACAATCAACAGAGTGAAAAGACAACTTATAGAAGGGGAGAAAATATGTGTCAAGTATACATCTGACAAGGGATTAACATTCAGAATATACAAGGAACTCAAACAACTACACAGTAAAAAAGAAAAAAAAAGAACAATTAAAAAATGAGCAAAGGAGCTGAATAGACATTTTTCAAAGAAAGTCATACAAATGGCTAACAGGTACTTGAAAAACTGCTTGACATCACTA
>NW_007763717.1:5855-6282 GCF_000696425.1 Galeopterus variegatus
AACCATGTCAAAAGGAAAACCTGTATACTTAAAGTCTTTCATTACTTAAAAAAAAAGAAAATAAAAGAAAAGAAGAAAAGCATTTATCTCAAGAAATTTAAATGATAAAATTCATAGTAGAGACGCACTTGTTAGAAAGCAATTTTGAAAATGTATTAATAAAATTGCAAACAGAAAAATTGAAGAATGACAGTATATATAAGTTCTTGAACTCTTCTTAGTGTCTGACCTTGAGTTCAGTGTTCTGAACACTTGTATCGAATCTTCATAACAGACCTGTGAAGCTGACGCTTATGTCCATTTTACATAAGAAACTAAGAGGTAGAGCTAGGATGGAAGTGCCCTGGTCAAAGAGACAGTAAATATTGAATGTGGAATTTAAACTAGTTCTAGCTGAGCACATACTCTTTATAAATAAATCGTAATA
>NW_007763718.1:0-311 GCF_000696425.1 Galeopterus variegatus
ATAACCAAGCACAGAAGGAAAGAGACAAATAAAAGGTATTGTGATTCTTTTCCACTGTATACGTTTGAAAAGCTTTTTAAACAAATTATCAGTAAATAATTAGTCTTAATATGGAACTTTCTAAACTGTGAGGCATTTATATCTAGATTTGGTGAAAATACAAGTAGCAGTAGTATGGCTGATCTTGAACAAGTCACTTTAAGTCTTGGGACTAACAGGTTTTTGATTTTTTTTAAAAAAGTTAAACTGTGTGTTTTGTGCTGCAAGAATGTATCAAATTACATAAATATTAATTTAGTAAACGTTGCTGA
>NW_007763718.1:6012-6282 GCF_000696425.1 Galeopterus variegatus
AAACCAAGATTATGACTGGTAGCATTTATATTAAGACAGATATTTAAGAACCTTACAAGATTTTGGAACACATATTTATAACACCATTAGTACTGACAGTGATTTCCCATATAGTTTAATTTATTAAATAAGCCAGTTAGTTTTGATACATTTTTATATATCCTTTGAGAAACTTTAGGGCCCTTGGAATTTTTTAGTTATTTTGAACTTTTAGTATTTTGTGTTGGAAAGCTTTGTTAAATAACAAAAGGCTTAAAACACTTAGTTGGA
>NW_007763719.1:0-328 GCF_000696425.1 Galeopterus variegatus
AGGTTTCATATCTTTCAACAATTCTTGAAAACTGTCAGTTACTGTCTGCTCAAATACTGACGCTTCCCTTTCCACTCCCTCCTCTCTTTCCAGTATTCTGGTTAACCATGTTAGATTTTACTCTATTCTTCACATCTTTTACTTTTCTATATTTTTCAACTCTTTTTCTCTTTGAACTGTACTCAGGATAATTTCTGCAGTTCTATCTTATATTTTACTAATTCTGTCTGCAGCTTTATGTAATCTCTTATTTTACCTGTACCTTGGATTCTGCAGCTTCAAGGATTATATTTTTATTTCTAGAAGTTTTACTTGATTAATTTCCAAA
>NW_007763719.1:5875-6282 GCF_000696425.1 Galeopterus variegatus
CGGCCATCCCTATATGGGATCCGAACCTGGGGCCCTGGTGTTATCAGCACCGCACTCTCCCGAGTGAGCCACAGGCTGGCCCTTCATGATCTCTCTTAATTCTGCTGTTTCATTTTAATGTGTATTGGTCTGCTTTTCTTTTTACTTTTAGTGCTTAAGAATTATTAGGTTTTCTGGATCTAAGGTTTCATATCTTTCAACAATTCTTGAAAACTGTCAGTTACTGTCTGCTCAAATACTGACACTTCCCTTTCCACTCCCTCCTCTCTTTCCAGTATTCTGGTTAAACTTCCCTTTCCACTCCCTCCTCTCTTTCCAGTATTCTGGTTAACCATGTTAGATTTTCTTACTCTATTCTTCACATCTTTTACTTTTCTATATTTTTCAACTCTTTTTCTCTTTGAACT
>NW_007763720.1:0-908 GCF_000696425.1 Galeopterus variegatus
TTTTTATTTTATTGTTTCTACTTAAGTTTTAATTTTCCTTAATAAGCATATTACTTTTATATTTTTAAATCCTAATCTCTTCCCTCTACTGCATGGACCTACAAGTGTGTGTGCACTACACACATACACACACATCCTTTACGAGATGCATTCTGGGCCAGGCTGAAGCTAAACTAAAACATTAAATATAAGACTGATGGACTGAACAAGAAAGTCCTCACTTTATAGTCCTGTTGGGACTTAAGTGGTTATGTGTCAGAACCAGGTCTGAAAAGGTTTGGTTCTAGTATCCCATATTTACAAGCTGACCCTACAAACCCATCATTTTGTCCATAGCCTTGAATTTTGATATTGGATACAGAGTCCAGAAACTATGTGAAAATGTTGATAAACAACAGATTTGGATTTTATAAGTCAAAGTTACATAAACATACAAGGCTATTTCAAAAAGTTCATGGGAAGGTTCACATTATGTTTTAATTCTACTTTTCCAAAAACTTTTTAAAGTACCCACATATAGTGTAGAGTCAAATGGTTTTTGTATTAGTTATAAATCGGCACATAACAAATTACCCTAAAAATTCAGTTGCTGAAAACAATGATAAACAATATAATCTCATAGTCTGTGGGTCAAGAATTTGGGACAAGCTTAGCTGAGTGGTTCTGGGGTCTCTCAAGGTCTTTCACGAGGTTGCAGTCAAGATGTTGGCCAGAGCTGCAGACATCTGATGGCTTCAATGGTGCTGAGGATCGACTTCCAGAGTGACTCTCTCTCGTGATTGGCAAGTTGGTGCTGGGAGTTGGCAGAAGGCCTCAGTTTCTCACCACTCCATAGCGATGGGCCTCTACATAGGGTTGTTTATGTGTCTTCATGACATGGCAACTGGTTTCTCTCAGGTCAAGTGATC
>NW_007763720.1:1839-3326 GCF_000696425.1 Galeopterus variegatus
TGGGAAAGTGTTTAAAATAAGGATGTATGATTGATTTATCACAGAAAAAACTAGAATTTATTGTTTATATAACAATGACATTTGGGCATCAAACACTGTGTGATACATTGTGAAGTCAGATTTATTAGCCACCACCTAGGGAAGAGCCAAAATGGATGTAGATATTTGTAAAGACAGGTTGATGATTGAGTATTCATAAAAAGAATACCTTTTTTTTTCTTTTTGGCAGCTGTCTGGTATGGGGATCCGAACACTTGACCTTGGTGTTATAACACCTCACTCTAACCAACTGAGCTAAGTGGCCAGCTTAAAAAGCCAAAAGAATGCGTATTAATCTCTACTAGAGATTAGAATGCGTATTAACCTTCTACTAGGTTCACATTTGCCAACTCTACATGGCTGTATGCTGCTCCTGGTGCCCTGGAGGACGCACCACATGTGATGATGACGTACTTCAGAGTCCACAGGAGTAGGCTCCCTGCTCTGCGGCTGTCTGTGAATCAGGCAGTGAAGAGCCCTGGAAAAGGTAGACTCTGAGCATGTCTTGAGTTCCCATGTCTTCCTGTAACTTCCTGTAGAGTTTCAGGCTCCTTCTAACTCTACCAGTCATGTATTACTGTTTTCTGGGGTCAATCCCCATCTCACAGTCACTTCTAAGTTTTTACTCCTTTAGAATTGCTATGGACCAGGAAACAAAATAGCCAAGTATGTTTCATTTAAGTCTAAAATGGATATTAATACTATTAATAAAATGAATAATTTAATGCTGCTATGGTAGTAGCAAATGAATGCAGACACTGGGGCCACCTGGGATCCAGCTTGCAGGTTGGAGTGAGTTCCATGTTGGGTAGGAGATAGTAGAAGAGTTGTGAATTAACCTAGTTAAAATGCTGACCAGCAAGTACTGAGTTACATGTGCAGAGTAACTCCAAGGAAAGCCTCACTGGGTATTCCAAGAAGGCAACTGCCCAGTCCCCAGTGTGTGGGTGGGAATGGGGATAAGGGTGGCCTTTGGACTCAGACAGTCCAGCTACTGACTTGCCAGCTATGTGACCTTGAGAAGACCATTTAACCTCTCAAAATATTAATATGTCTTATTTAAAATGAAAGTAGTATCAAGAACATAAGGTTGTAAGGATTAATAAAAAAATGTGTGTAAGGTGCTCATCAAATATTCAAATATTAGCATTTGTTAGAAAACACATACACATCATACTTTGGATCCTCTCAGTATTTCACACTGGGTGCTCCCCCCCCTTAAAATCAGTAAGACACTTAAAATGAAAATCCTTACTTTTTTTCAGCAGGAAGTTTTTTGTTTTATTTTGTTTTGTTTTTTAAACCTCTTGGTTAAAGAACAGTGTTACAGCAACAATGAGATTAGCACTATGGAATAGTACTTAGGGTATTATTATAGGATGGAACATATTAATCTGTATGTACATTGAAGATGCTGAGGCTTGGAAAGTATGGGCTAATATGGAAAA
>NW_007763720.1:3758-6282 GCF_000696425.1 Galeopterus variegatus
TGGAGGGATCAGGAATGACTGGAAGGACATGAACAATTTTAGGCAAAGTCCACAAGAGGAAGAAAGATAATCATCTAAATAAGTTAGGCAGAAACTGGGAAAGGGTTGAGGTTAGATGTTTATTAGGGAAGAAGCATTCGGGGAAAGAACCACATCCTATGTAGCTTAAGCAAAAAATGGGACTTGATTAGCTCATGTAAGTGAAATCCAGGCTAATCTTGGCTCTAGCCAGGGCTGGACTCAGGGCTCAGATGGTGGGGTGAGGAAGCCCTGCCCTCCACCTGCTAGACAGCCTCTCTCCAAGTTGTGAGCAAGACTCGCATCTTTTAGCTCAGTGACCAGGGAGAAAGCCTTTTCTGAAAACACCAGTAAATTTCAAAGAGGTATCTGGTCTAACCTGGGCCACAGGCCCGACCTTCTCCCCATCACTGTGGTCTTGGTAGGACTGGGGTGCACTGGGCAGGGTCAGCTGACTAAGCCACGTGGGATGGGCTTCACCACCACCAAGAGGAACTCGGCTGTCAAAGACAGGGCAAAGGATGCTGGGGAGGCTTGAGGAGCAATCCTAACCTCCCCACACCATCTGCTGACACCCCAGGGAAAACACACTTTCTGCTTCAGCTTGACACCAGCCCCCTGAGCCAACAAGACCCCCTGAGGTGACAACAGATTCACATGATCACATGATTTCCTGGAAACCCCATCTTATAGCAAAAAGTTACTAAGGGGACTAAGTGCAGATAGTTCTTTTGTTCCCAGAAGTTTGGAGCTAGGGCAGAATTCACTGAATCGTATAACTTCGTATAATGTATGCTATACGAAGTTATTACACTCTGTGGCTTAAAACATAAGAAATTTATTATGTCACAGTTCTGGAGGCTAGAAGTTCCAAATCAAGGTGACAGCAGGGTTGGTTCCTTCTTTAGGCTCTGAGGGAGAATCTGTTCCATGCCTATCTTCTAGCTTCTGGTGGCTGCTGGCAAACGGATGTTCCTTGGTTTGTAGGTGCATCACTCCAATCTGTCTCCATCTTCACATAATGTTCTCCTCTCTATGTCTCTGTCTCCAAATTTCTCTCTTCTTATTTTACTTTATTTTATTTTTAATTTAAAAATTTTTTTCCTTTTTTGGCAGCTGGCCTCTATGGGGATCTGAACACTTGACCTTGGTGTTACAACACCATACTCTAATCAACTGATATAACCAGACAACCCAAATCTCTCTCTTCTTATAAGGACAGCAATCATTGGATTAGGACTCATCTTAGTCCAGTATGTCCCTTTCTTAACCTGATTACATCTGCAAAGACTGTATTTCTAAATATGGTTACGTTCACAGGTACTAGGGGTGGTACTTTAACATCTTTTGAGGGGGACACAAACCCATAACAGCACCTTATTTCCATTAATGCACAAATGGGGCTATTGCCTTTTCACCTCAGTATGGCACCTTACTGGGTAATCTATTAAGCTCTTTCTGGAGTCTTCAGTTCAATGGAATACTATTCCTTGTCCCTAGTAGAAAAATCTCATGAATATTTTTAGAGAATTGTTCACAGTAAGAAGCAGCGCACATCCTGTGTTTGACATGCATCCTTCCAAGACTCATGAGTGACGAGGCCTGTGGAGCTAGGGCAGAACTAGCACAGATTACTAGAATGCGTTAGAAATTCTTTCTGCTTCAGATCAGTGGCTAATTAAATTTGGGTTGGTTATTGGAAAAGTGCCAGTTATGGAAACGAGCATCTGTTGATCACGCTTCGCTTCAGATGCTCGGCTCCTCGCTAGAGCCGCATTGGAAAGAAAGTGGGGAACCACTGCTAGCACCAAGGCAAGCAGGCATGGTAGGAGGGGTGATTCATCATATTTACTTTTCAGGCTTTCATCTTGATTAATTCAGGAGCATTCAGATATCAGAGAAAAATGGACCATTTATTTGTTTTAGATTCAGGCTTGGGCACAGCAGGCTTCGGCACAGCAAATTAGATTGCCTCATTTGACATTTCCTAGAAGTATAAGCTAATAGTATTCCATTTTTTGGCAACTGGAAAGTTATATTTGAACATTCTTCAACTCAATTGGCAGGACTGAGAATTTCAAACACTTAGCCATCTCTCTTGAGCTTGAGCTTGATTTTGTCAAGTGATTTTTAACCGTCAGACAGTCCTGTTTTAGATCTGGAAATAGTCTCAGAAAATGTAAGTCATTTTCCAAAAGTCAGTGAATAATATACATATTAGAGCCAGGAACTGAAGAGTATTGATTAGAATCCAGTTCTCTTATATGTTGGAATCACTTATAGAAAGTGATTCTTATTTGTGATGTAATTTTGTTTAGCACATGGAATAAGCGAAGCTTCTAAGCATCTGGCTGCTTCTTCTGGCTTTTCCTCCAGTACCTCTAGTGCTGGCTCACTGCTGTGTCACCCTTGGTAAGACCCTCACCATAAGTGAGCATGAAAAGCGGCAAATCATGTTATTTTCTTCTAGACACACATTTTCTTGGTATGTTGGCAAATCCACTTC
>NW_007763721.1:0-596 GCF_000696425.1 Galeopterus variegatus
AGATGAGCTCCCTGGATGCACACTGTCCCTCAGGATGTCATAGCACAATATTCACCTAGGGTTTGGACAGGATGAGAAACCTGCTTTTCTCCACCCTAAGGAAAGCCCCAGATGGACTCAGTAGGGGATATAGAGATGGATAAGACCTGCCACAATACTGTTCCCTGCAGAACAGTATTCCCAGTGTATCAGACCCATTTTCTCCTTTTTCTAACAAATATTTTGAAACACTCACTTTACAATACCGAAATGACTTTCAGAGATAATGTAACCTGCCTACACACATAATTAAAATCAACATAATGCCCTAACTATAACATAAAGCAGAAATAAAAGAGTAATTTATACAAAATTGTATTGTATTTTAATAAATGCTCAGGTATGACTCACTTGAAGATATAATGAAGCCGTCAGATGCTTGTTTCTATACATAGAATCACCAAAAATAAGGCAGCTCCAAAGGCAGACTGATCAGGTGTGCAGTATTGGCAATTCAAATACTATGACTGGCATTGCCATTTATTATACAATTTTTTTAAAATAGTGAATACTTTTTTGTAAAGGTCTTATAAAAGACAATCTTCGCTCAACCTACA
>NW_007763721.1:5937-6282 GCF_000696425.1 Galeopterus variegatus
AGTATAGCTGAAGAGGCAGCATTTGGAATGTTACTGCTAGAGACAACATATACCTGTATACCCTCTCACAGGTTTTGCTGCCATGACAAAGAGTTTTCTGTGGTAACAAGGAGATTTAGGAGGAATTATGTCAGAGATGAGCTCCCTGGATGCACACTGTCCCTCAGGATGTCATAGCACAATATTCACCTAGGGCTTGGACAGGATGAGAAACCTGCTTTTCTCCACCCTAAGGAAAGCCCCAGATGGACTCAGTAGGGGATATAGAGATGGATAAGACCTGACACAATACTGTTCCCTGCAGAACAGTATTCCCAGTGTATCAGACCCATTTTCTCCTTTTTC
>NW_007763722.1:0-448 GCF_000696425.1 Galeopterus variegatus
AGCCAGTGAGCGGCCAGTCTGTATGTGGGATCCGAACCCTCGGCGGGAGCGCTACCGTGCTCTCAAGTGGCGCACTGTAGCAGTGCGCCACTGGGCCGGCCCATTAAGCACTACTTTTGCACCAGGTAATTCTCTAAGTGCTTTCCATAAAGCAATCTATTCAAATTCTCATAGGGACTCTTGTAGAGAGCAGATACCATCATTAACCCCATATAATTGATATAGAAACTAAGGATTAAAGGACATAATCAAGTTGCCCAAGTTTACATGCATAAATAGACGATTGGTAGAGCCTGGATTTGAACCTGTGGAATCTCCTCCGTAGGAGAACTCTGTGTCCAGAGTTCTCTCATACTACATTATACAAACTTGTTCTTCATTGTGAGATCTTGAGAATAAAAGGATTCCACTAGAAAAAGTCATATGGGTAAAAGTATCTTTCTCTATA
>NW_007763722.1:5763-6282 GCF_000696425.1 Galeopterus variegatus
TCATTTGCCTCTCCAAGGGAACAGTTTAGTGGCGTGAGGGCAACCTCATTTCCCTTGTTAATAATTAGTTGAGGATGGGTCCTCTGGTACAGCTTGGACCAAGTAGTCATGGTGAGAAGATTTGCTGGATGTTGCAGAGTAAGAAAGTCTCTCCTGGCACTTCTTGGAAAGCTCCCCAAGCAGATTTCTCTTTTCTCTCCTTTGTGTTAGAAGATGTGATGCTGGGGGTCAGCAGCAGACATATCCATGTCAACTTGACATGTGGGAAAGAATAAAATACACTCACGTGTAATTGGAATTTGAGAGCCTGTATTGATTCTGAAATCTCTAGATTAAGTTTGTGAGCAAATCAATTTTCTTATTGTTTAAGCCAGTTTGAGGTTGGTAACCCTCGCCCATTGCCAGCTGCCAAAACTATTTTATGATAGTTTACAAGATTACGAGTACCAAAAATGATAAGTGTAAAACAGTAATAATAGTGCCAAACACATGATTAGCACTCAGTAATGGGAAGATGTG
>NW_007763723.1:0-332 GCF_000696425.1 Galeopterus variegatus
TGTATTGAAACAATACACTGTACCCCACAAATATGTACAAGTAAATGTTAAAATAAAAAAAATGTGGGGTATGAGTGCTTTGGGGATCCCCTCTTTCCTTGGCTTGCAGAGCCTGCAGTGCACGCAGCCAGCCCTGGTCAGCCACCTCCATGGCTTGACATGGGAGAGTTGTTTCTGAAAACACCCACCAGTTTTCTACATGGATACAAATGAGGACAGGAACGTTTCATTCTACTTTGAAAGATGTTTTAGGACACTCAGTATGTGTTTCAAAGCTAAATGTGTTAGAACATTGAAGTATCACTTCATGAAGAGATGGATTCTTAAATTTC
>NW_007763723.1:6044-6282 GCF_000696425.1 Galeopterus variegatus
CACAAACTAATGTGCCCCACTCTCCTTAATAACCACACCCTCAGCTTTCCCCTAGTTCCACAGGATGAGGCTTATTCAGGTTCTCCCCAAGGAGAGGAGCTCCCAGATCTGACTTGGCAGGACCTGCCGCTTCAGGAGCAAGAATGTTATCAATGCCCCTCTCCTCTCAGTAAACACCCTTAATCCCAGCTACAGTTTCTTCAGGCAAAATGCCTGTTCTTGCTCAATGATGGTCTGA
>NW_007763724.1:0-610 GCF_000696425.1 Galeopterus variegatus
ATAAAAATAAAATAAAATTAATTAAATGAAGCTGGACAAAATACATAAGACAATTATTTTATGGCATTGAATTATGGGCCACTTGAGACTGCAATTCCTGAAAAAGTGAAACACACAAGATGCGCCACACAATCTCCATTCCTCTGCACCTTGGGACAGTTTTCCAGTGTGTTTCAGATAGCTTGAGCACAAGAAAAGCACCATGATTTCCATGAGATGAGAAATCAGAGAATAGAGTTTGTAGCATCTGAAGCAGCTGGAATATAAGATATATGAAGTCAAGGCACCAGACAGAGGGAGTTGAAAAGAGTTGCACTATGAAAAATTTATTTTTTAGTTGTTATCTAAAAGCTGGTTGCACATGTTCTCATAAGGACTCAACTATTGTAAGGTTAAGAGCAGAAGAGAAATGATAGGGCTCAAACAATGCTGGGAGACGGAGTTCTAACCCAGCAAGTGTTCAGAATTGATACTCCAGGCATTCAGCTAAGACAATAGAAAGATTATGCGTTAGATATAAGGACCATTTCTTAGCATTAGGTCTATTCGAGATTTATCATTAAAAAATACTGAAAACAAGTCCAATAAGATTCACAGGGAAAGCAGATCT
>NW_007763724.1:6013-6282 GCF_000696425.1 Galeopterus variegatus
ATAAAAATAAAATAAAATTAATTAAATGAAGCTGGACAAAATACATAAGACAATTATTTTAAGGCATTGAATTATGGGCCACTTGAGACTGCAATTCCTGAAAAAGTGAAACACACAAGATGTGCCACACAATCTCCATTCCTCTGTACCTTGGGACAATTTTCCAGTGTGTTTCAGATAGTTTGAGCACAAGAAAAGCACCATGATCTCCATGAGATGAGAAATCAGAGAATAGAGTTTGTAGCATCTGAAGCAGCTGGAATATAAGA
>NW_007763725.1:0-317 GCF_000696425.1 Galeopterus variegatus
AGGTGCCTTGCAGGAGGCAGCCCACTGTCAATGACCAGCTGCTGAAACATTTTGATTCTTAAATGTGCTAACCTATACGATGAAATAGTTCTAGGAAGCATTGTCTTTAAACCAGGTGCAGTATAAATTCAAATGTCTTTAGCCAACTTCAACATACTCGATTGGATTTGAGTCTTGGGAAAATTTTTAAAAATTGGGATAATTCAGTCAAGAAAGAAAAGAAAGAAAAAGAAGCTAGAAGAGGTTGGAATGCCTTCAAATATAAAAACAGTCATTATAAGGGTATTGCCTTTTTTTTTTTTTTTTTTTTTTTTTTG
>NW_007763725.1:5324-6282 GCF_000696425.1 Galeopterus variegatus
CCCACTACCACTGTAGGAGAGGTCCAGTTGTTCCACATCCTTGTCAACACTTGATATTGTCTTTTTTTAAAAAAGCCATTTTGGTGGGTGTATAGTAGTATGTTATTGTGATTTAAGATTGCATTTTCCTGATGCCCAGTGAAGCTGAGCACCTTTTCAAATGTTTATGGGCCATTTTGAGATATTCTTTAGTGAAGTATCTGTTCAAGTCTTTTGCCCATTTTTCTATTGGATTGCCTGTCTAGGGAGTGGGAGGAGGAAACATTTTAATACTACTTTCCTAACCATGGGCACCTGGAATTAGCATATCCAGGTGTTCACCAGCCCCACCCTCACCTCAGTGATGGTGGCAGAATTGCCCACCTACAGACTCTGGGTCTCAGGGTGTCTGAGAGGTCTCAGTTGGGGAGCAATGCCCATGCTGCCTTGGGGAGAGGCAGCCACTTCCAAGGCTCTGGATTTGATATTTGGGGCCCACCCTCCCCAGGAAGGAGGAGAGGGGTTGGTGGAGGAAGGATGGGGGTGGGGAGGCAGCAGAAGCAGATGTGGAAGCCAACTCTAATGACATGAGGTGTGTGCTTCTGCCCTAAGTTTCTGCTGGGAATAGACCCCTCTAGTCTGGGCTGGGGAGGAGCTGACATGGGTACAGCCCTCATTTAGGACAGACCTTGAGCATGGCGGCTTCTCCTATTCATCTTAGTGACTCCTCCATGAGTGGTTAATATAGCACTTTTGCACATGAGGAAACTGAGCTGAGACAAAGAGAAGTCTTATGAAGACCAGGCAGCTGGCAAGTGGAGGAGCTGGACTTGAACCCAGCCCCTTCCCCAGACCACTCCCCAGTGTGCAGTGCATGCAGCGTGTTTGCAGCAATAGGAAAACCCCCACCTCTTCCTGAAGAGCAGATGAAGGGTTTCATTCCTAATCAGAGATTTTAAAAGAAATATGGGGCTTCATG
>NW_007763726.1:0-365 GCF_000696425.1 Galeopterus variegatus
TAATATTATCTACTATAATTGAAGAAGAGATTAAAAGCCTGAGTAGACCTAAAACATTACATAATTGAATTTGTAGTTCTTTTTAAAACCATGCACACCCACTTGCACTCATGTAAAACTTACCAGACCAGATGGTTTTACCTTCTGCCAAACCTTCAAAGAAAGATCATCCTTACATGATACAAATTGTTCTAGAGGGTAGAGAAAAAGGGTGATCTCTCCAACTCATTTTATGAAGTCAGTATAACCGTACGGCTTTGAAATAAAAAACAGACAAGAATAGTATCAGAAGGAGAAATTATGGGCTGATTTTACTCATGAACGTGGATGAAAATCTTTCAGATAAAATCAGAGCAAACAAAAAA
>NW_007763726.1:5889-6282 GCF_000696425.1 Galeopterus variegatus
AGCGCGGTGCGGGCGCAACACCGAGGGTTGTGATCCCGTTGCCGGTCAGTAAAAAAAAAAATAAAAATAAAAATAAAAAATTTCATAAGGGTCTGGTATTCAGAATTTATAAAGAACTCTAGCAATTTAACAATAAAAAGACAAATGACCCAATTTCAAAATGAAAAAAAGGATCTGAGTAGGCATTTCTCCAAAGACATACAAATGCTTAATAAACACATGAAAAGATGTTCAACATCATTAGTCATTAGGGAGACGCAAATCAAAACCACAATGAAATTCCATTTCACACCCACTAGGATGACTATAATCAAAAAGACAGAAAATAACACGTGTTGGTGAGGATGTAGAGAAATTGGAATCCTCCTACATTGCTAGTGTCTACTTTATCCG
>NW_007763727.1:0-264 GCF_000696425.1 Galeopterus variegatus
TTTTTGAACTCTATGACACGTTTGGCCTCAGAGCTAGACATTTCTTTGAAAAAAAAAAAAAAGATTTTTGCTTTGGTTTCTGTTTTTGTTTTCATCTTGCTGCTTCAGCTTTTGCTGTAACAAAGGCCTATGTAAGCAACACGGAAAAGGCCCTACAGTCTTGCCCTACATTTAATAAGCTCTAATAAAATATATTAATTTTCTGTGCAGCCTGAGGGTTTTTTAAAAATTGCTTTCCCTATCTTTTTTCTTTTAAAAGAGTAA
>NW_007763727.1:6019-6282 GCF_000696425.1 Galeopterus variegatus
TTTTTGAACTCTATGACACGTTTGGCCTCAGAGCTAGACATTTCTTTGAAAAAAAAAAAAAGATTTTTGCTTTGGTTTCTGTTTTTGTTTTCATCTTGCTGCTTCAGCTTTTGCTGTAACAAAGGTCTATGTAAGCAACACGGAAAAGGCCCTACAGTCTTGCCCTACATTTAATAAGCTCTAATAAAATATATTAATTATATGTGCAGCCTGAGGGTTTTTTAAAAATTGCTTTCCCTATCTTTTTTCTTTTAAAAGAGTAA
>NW_007763728.1:0-565 GCF_000696425.1 Galeopterus variegatus
GTTGTGTTTCTTATTTCACTGAATAGCTTCTTCAGTTCGGCAAGTTCTGCTACATTTTTTTCAAGGCATTGATTTCCTTGTACATTTCCTCTTTCAGGTCTTGTATACTTTGCCTCATTTCATCATGATGTTTAGCCGAGTTTTCTTGTATCTCATTCAGTTTCCTTAGAATTATCACTCGAAATTCCTTGTCAGTCATTTCAAGGCTTTCCTTTCTGTAGGATCTAGAGCTTGAGATTTATTATCTTTGGGTGGTGTACTTTCTTGATTTTTCGTATTTCTGGTGTCTTTGATGTTTATTCATTGTGGCAGGGGGTTTCACAGTCCACAGGTTTGACACTATTGCCTGACTAAGATGTTGCTGGGGTTGCCAATTTGTTATTGCTACCTTAGTGACTACTCAGTTGTCCACTAGTGCCTTGTGTGTGTGGTTACCTCGGGTCTTGAGCCTTTCCTGGGAGCCACCTGTGTGGTCAGCTTGGAATCTGCTGGGCTCCTGGGTGATGGGGCAGTACTGCAGGGTATCGCTCCTGCCGCTGCCAGCTCCCCCGCTGCTGCCGTTGCC
>NW_007763728.1:1565-3223 GCF_000696425.1 Galeopterus variegatus
GGACACGGAAAAAGACAACCTATATCCTTACTCGCACACCATCAGCAGCAGGACGATCAGCAGCGTGGCCACGAACACGAGCAGGGTCAGCCCGACGTTCTGCCACATCTCGGAGCCCGCCAAAGTTTAGCCAAAGGAGAGAAAGCGGCACCTGAAGAAGTGGAGGAGGCGAGAAAAACATCCCCGGCAGAGCCGCAGGCTTTTCCTGTCATGGCTCGCTGGGAACCCCCAGCCATCCGCAGCCCATGGGGGGAATTGGGCCCTCAGGTCTATCCAGTCAACATTGTAAAAGAACTAAAAAAGTCTGTTGCCAAGGCCAGGACTTTATCGTCAAGTATTGGTTTCTTAGATATGAAACCTAAAGCACTTGCAACAAAGAAAAAATAGATAAATTGGACTTCATCAAAATTAAAAACTTTTGTGCTTTAAGAGTCACTAGAACAGAACTGAAGCTGCTAAAGGTGGGCAAGTTAGAGGGGAGGTTAGCAAGAAATTAGTAAAGGGTCACATTAAATGATAACATTGTGTAATGTTGGATGTACCAATTATCCTGAAAAGTAAATAAATAAAATTAATAAAAGAGAAATTTCCTGAATAATGAATTAATAAATTTAATAAAAGAGAAAGTAAGTGGATAAGATGGCTAGCTGGTTAGCTCAGTTGGTTAGCGCATGGTGCTGATAACAGCAGTCCTGCGTTTGATCCCTGTATTCTCCACCAGTCAAAACAAACAAAAAAGCAGAAAAAAAATAGATTTGAGGAATTTATTTGCAAATCATGTCTGATGACATTCTAGAATCACAGATATGAGGTTACTTCGACAAGTTTCTGTAAAAATGAAATTGAAAGATAATACAAATCTTTCTGTGAACTTTTTGAAGACTCCTTTTACACAAGGAAGTCTTACTCTTAAAAGTCAACAGTAAGTAAAAAGTCAGAAAACACAATGAAAAATAATAATGGATTTCAATACATATTTCTTCAATGAATATTTTACATATGGAAAATAAATATTTCAGATGATGCTCTGCATCATTGGTCTTTAGGAAAATGGAAATCCAAATCATAGATATTACACACCCAGTAGGATGGCTATAATCAGAAAGACAAACAATGACACTTAATTAGCAAGGATTTGGAGGATTTGGAACCCTCATACATTCCTGTTGGGAATGTAAAATGGTGTAGCTGCCCTGGAAAAATTTGCCAGTTCCTCAAAAGTTGAATTTAGAGAATGCTGTGACCTAGAAATTCTACTCCTTGGTGTATATCCAAACGTATTAAAAACACATGTTCACAGAAAAACTGGTGTGAGGGTATGTCACAAAGTTCATGGAATGATTCATTTTATCTTTTTTTTTCCCATTAAATTTTTATTTTTGTCAATATACAATGTATATGATTATTATGGCCCATCACCGACACCACCCTCCCTCCTCCCTCTCTCCCCTCCCTCTCTCCCCTCCCCCCCAAGAATGTCCTTTCCGTTTGCTTATTGTAAAAACTTCAAAAAGGTATAGTTGTGGGGCCGGCCCGGTGGCGCACTGCTGTATTGCACCGCTTGGGAAGCGTGGCGGCGCTCCCGCCGAGGGTTCGGATCCCACATACAGACCGGTTCCCGCTCGCTGGCTGAGCGAGGCGCGGGTGCGGCACCGAGG
>NW_007763728.1:5808-6282 GCF_000696425.1 Galeopterus variegatus
GTGATTTTTCCTATACCTGGGAATTTTTCTGCCACTATTTTGTTGAATATGTTTTCAATGCCATCTATTTTTTCCTCCCCTTCTGGGATACCCATGACTCAGATATTTGAGCACTTAAGGTTGTTTGATATCTCTGTCAGATTTTCTTCAATGCCTTTGATTCTTTTTTCTTTTCTTTTCTTTTTTTTTTTTTCGTCTGCTTGTGTTATTTCAAGCAGCCCATCTTCAAGTTCAGAGGTTCTCTCTTCAACTTCAACAAGCCTGCTGGTTAAACTCTCCGTTGTGTTTTTTATTTCACTTAATAACTTCTTTAGTTCAGCAAGTTCTGCTACATTTTTTTCAGGGCATTTATTTCCTTGTACATTTCTTCTTTCAGGTCCTGTATACTTTTCCTCATTTCATCATGATGTGTGGCTGAGTTTTCTTGTATCTCATTCAGTTCCCTTAGAATTATCACTCGAAATTCCTTGTCAG
>NW_007763729.1:0-304 GCF_000696425.1 Galeopterus variegatus
AAGATGCTCTACCATAAGAACACAATGAAAAGTGAGTCAGTTGTGCCCAGACCGAAGGAACAAGGGGTTCTGTAAATATGAAACAGATGGGATTTCCGGAGCTGTTCTGGGGTTTTTTGCAGTTTTCAAAAGAGCTAGGTTTTTTAAAAAATCCGTTTGATTTTTTACCAGGATCTGAGTTGATTTGGACTGATAATAATTGTCCGGGTCTCTGAAATTGTCTTCAGCCTTGCTCGTCTACATCGTTCCTCATGGAACGGGATACAGCACTCATCTCTCCTTAGAGTAGCTATAATTTAGCCTG
>NW_007763729.1:5689-6282 GCF_000696425.1 Galeopterus variegatus
TTGCGATCCCGTTACCGGTCAGTAAAAAAGACAAAAAGGAAAAAAAAAAAAAAAAGAATCTTTGCTATGCTGCAGCCCCACAGTGTACCCAGGTGAGCAAAAGAAGAGGGATAGTTCATGGTTCATTTTACACTTTTAAAAAATTTTGTCAATTTGCTAAATTATAGAATCCCTTTTCCAGGTGAATCACAAGTAATCAAATCCTTAGACAGCCTTACCAGTTACAAAAGCGGGCATGCACATTTCTCACACATGCAAAACCTGCTGTCTGGTTTCTTTGGCAATGACAAGATGCTCTACCATAAGAACACAATGAAAAGTGAGTCAGTTGTGCCCAGACCGAAGGAACGAGGGGTTCTGTAAATATGAAACAGATGGGGTTTCCGGAGCTGTTCTCATGCTTTTTGGCAGTTTTCAAAAGAGCTAGGTTTTTTAAAAAATCTATTTGATTTTTTACCAGGATCTGAGTTGATTTGGACTGATAATAATTGTCCGGGTCTCTGACATTGTCTTCAGCCTTGCTCGTCTACACCGTTCCTCATGGAACGGGATACAGCACTCATCTCTCCTTAGAGTAGCTATAATTTAGCCTG
>NW_007763730.1:0-554 GCF_000696425.1 Galeopterus variegatus
ATTTTCTTGTGTGTTCCAGGGATAATCCCAAATCAAGTGCAAACAGAAAGAGTTTTACACCCTCTCTGTCGCTTTTACTTTCTCCTGTCTCATTACCCTGGGTGAGACCCCTGCACAACGTCCCACAGGCGTGGACACAGTGGGTGTCCCTGTCACACAGTGTTTTCCTCCTGGATATGAGCTTAGCCTTGGGGCTGGGGAGTATTTTTTTTACGTCAAGGACATTATCATCAATTTGTTTTTAACTGAGCATTTTTGCTGCTGTTATTTTAACCAGGAACAGTGTAGGAATTTGTAGAAGCCACACATAAAGTGGTGATGTTTGGTCAGGGCTGTCCAGGCCTATCCAGAAGCCAACTGTGGAGTCCCCGCTCCCTGCTCGACTTCCTTGGAGACCACGGGGTCAAAATGGGTGAAGGATGCACATCTGTCTCAGTGCTATGAAACCCCAGAAATGTGGACCCAGTGCTGTGGAACCCCAGAAATGTGGATGCAGTGCTGTGGAAGCCCAGAAACGTGGACCCAGTGCTGTGGAACCCCAGAAATGTGGACCC
>NW_007763730.1:6046-6282 GCF_000696425.1 Galeopterus variegatus
ATTTTCTTGTGTGTTCCAGGGATAATCCCAAATCAAGTGCAAACAGAAAGAGTTTTACACCTTCTCTGTCGCTTTTACTTTCTCCTGTCTCATTTCCCTGGGTGAGACCACTGCACAATGTCCCACAGGCGTGGACACAGTGGGTGTCCCTGTCACACAGTGTTTTCCTCCTGGGTATGAGCTTAGCCTTGGGGCTGGGGAGTATTTTTTTTACGTCAAGGACATTATCATCAATT
>NW_007763731.1:0-256 GCF_000696425.1 Galeopterus variegatus
TCAATCGAAGTAAACTCATCAGACCAATCCCATCGATCTAAGTAAACTCATCACATCAAGCACATCAATCTAACTACACTCATCAGACCAAGCACATCGATCAAAGAAAACACATCAGACAAAGCTCATTGATCTAAGTAAACTCATCAGAGTAAGCTAATCGATCTAAGTAAACTCATTAGACCAAGCCCTTCAATCTAAGTAAACTGATCAGACCAAGGACATAGATCTAAGTAAACTCATCAGACCGAGATCA
>NW_007763731.1:5815-6282 GCF_000696425.1 Galeopterus variegatus
CAGACCGAGCTCATCGATCTTAGAAAACTCATCAGACCAAGCTCATCGATCTAAGTAAACTAATCAGACCAACATCATCCATGTAAGTAAACTCATCAGACCAAGCTCATCGATTTAACTAAACTCATCCAACCAACCTCAACGATCTAAGTACACTCAACAGACCAAGCTCATCAATGAAAGTAAACTCATCAGACCAAGTACATTGGTCTAAGTAAACTCATCAGACCAAGCTCATTAATCGAAGTAAACTCATCAGACCAATCCCATCGATCAAAGTAAACTCATCACATCAAGCTCATCAATCTAACTACACTCATCAGAACAAGCACTTCGATCAAAGAAAACACATCAGACTAAGATCATTGATCTAAGTAAACTCATCAGAGCAGCTAATAGATCTAAATAAACTCATCAGACCAAGCCCTTCGATCTAAGTAAACTGATCAGACCAAGGACATAGATCT
>NW_007763732.1:0-222 GCF_000696425.1 Galeopterus variegatus
CTCAAGCACTCTCACATCTGAATTGTGGGTATTCCAGAAAGGGAGGAAAAAGGAAAAGGTACTGAAAACCTGTTCAAGGAAATAATAACAGAAAACTTCCTGTGGGTAGGGACAGATGCAGACCTTCAGATCCAAGAAGCTCAAAGGTCCCCAAAAAGATCCTCTCCAAGACACATTATAGGCAAATTTGCAAAGCTCAAAGACAAAGAGAATTCCAAAAGC
>NW_007763732.1:5595-6282 GCF_000696425.1 Galeopterus variegatus
AATGCTCCACAACTTGTACATCCATTTCTCTAATGATGGGCACTTGGGATATTTCCTGCTTGTAGCTATTATGTCTAAAGAAACTATGGAAGTTTTAAAACACTTTTTGTGTTTAATCTTTATTAGCATTTAAATGACATCTCTTTATACTTATAGTTGTTGGTCTGGGGATTAAAATACGTATCTTTAACATACCAGAATCTACTTAGAGTCAATATTGTACTGTTTTAATAAATGTAAAATATAAAAGCCTGTTGCACAACAGTTCCATTTACCTCCTGTCATTTCAGCTGTTATAAATTACATATTTACACATTATGAATCCCCAACTCCAGTGTTTATAAAGTTTGAGTTAAACAGCCATAGGCTTTTAAAGAAATTAAGAGAATAAAATGCATTAATAAATATTTGGAGCTAGATATTTTGAAGCTTTTCAAATACACTGTTTCTCCTTTAAGTTTCACCCACAAGTTTTCCACTCACCAGTGAATCTTGCCTATTACTCTGGATGTCTAGTAGTGATTTTATCTTTTGCGTTATCCACCTACATTTACTACTTGGAATTCTTCTGTAAGGAAAACTTATCTCGGTCTCTCTCCCTTAATTTGTTTCTTCCTTTCTTTCTTTCTTCCTTTCTTATTTAATCATTTTTGGTAGGAGTATTGACAAATGGATATTTATTTTATT
>NW_007763733.1:0-428 GCF_000696425.1 Galeopterus variegatus
AAGATTTCTTTTTCCCCACACCTTTCCTAACAATTGTTACCTTTCATCTTTTTGATAATAGCGTTTCCGACAGCTATGAGGTGATACCTTATTGTGGTTTTAATTTGCACTTCCCTGATGATTAGTGATGTGGAAAAATAAGAAAGAAAAGAAAAAAGGGAAACAATCACACTAATATGTTGAACTATCAAAAGGAGAGAACAGAACTGTTGTTACTAGAGGTGGGAAAGGAGGAGAGGGGCTTAGCCAGAAATTGGTTAAGGGTCACAAAGAAAGATCACATTTTGTAATGATGAATACTCTAATTATCCTGATTTGATCATCACATATTGTACATAGGTATTGATATTTCAGCTCTGTACCCCATGAATATGTATAATCAGTTGTGTTTCAATAAATTAATTAATTAATAAAACAATATAAAAATA
>NW_007763733.1:5718-6281 GCF_000696425.1 Galeopterus variegatus
TTGGTATTATTTTCTTTAAATTTTGTTTTGTTTTATTTTAGGTCATTGGTTTCTATTGTTACCTATATTATTTCCTTCCTTCTGCTTACTTTAGGCTTGATTTGTTTTTACTTTTTCAGTTTCTTAAGGTAGAATATTAAATTATTGACTTGAGACTATTCTTATTTTCTAATTTGTGCATTTTAAAGCTACACATTTTCCTCTAAGCAATGTTTTAGCTGCATGCTAGTTTATGATACACTGTATTTTAGTATTTGCTTGTTTCAAAATATGCTGTATTGATTCAAAAGAAAGATTGATGTCTTTCCCAATATTCTCAAATTAAAAGAAAATCAGCAGTCCTTGAAAAATTTCCCATGTGTACTTTCTAGAATCAAAATAGTCAATGATCATACAAATCTACCATTGCTTTAGTAAGGCCGAAAACTATAGCCAAAAATGTTTGCTAAATGCTGTACTTCATATTCCATGACTACAACTGAAATTTAGTACTTTATTTATTTATTTTTATATTGTTTTATTAATTAATTAATTTATTGAAACACAACTGATTATACATATTC
>NW_007763734.1:0-325 GCF_000696425.1 Galeopterus variegatus
CGTCTGATGAGTTTACTCAGATCGATTATCTCGCTCTGATGAATTTACTTAGATCAATGTGGTTTGTCTGATGAGTTTACTGAGATCGATCAGCTTGGTCAGATGATTTTACTTATATTGATGGGCTTGGTCTGATGAGTTTACTTAGATCGATGAGCTTGGTCTGGTGAGTTTACTTTGATCGATGTGCTTGGTCTGATGAGTTTAATTTGATCGATCTGCTTGGTCTGATGTGTTTACTTAGATAGAAAATCTTGGTCTGAAGAGTTAACATAGACCAATGAGCTTGGTCTGATGAGTTTACTTACATCGATCATCATGGTAT
>NW_007763734.1:5998-6281 GCF_000696425.1 Galeopterus variegatus
TGCTCAGTCTGATGAGTTTACTTAGATCGATGAGCTTGGTCTGGTGAGTGTAATTAGATCATTGTGCTTGGTCGGATGAGTTTACTTGGATCGATGAGCTCGGTCTGATGAGTTTACTCAGATCGATTATCTCGCTCTGATGAATTTACTTAGATCAATGTGCTTTGTCTGATGAATTTACTGAGATCGATGAGCTTGGTCTGATGAATTTACTTAGATGGTTGAGCTTGGTGTGTTGACTTTACTTAGATCGAAGGGCTTGGTCTGATGTGTTTACTTAGAT
>NW_007763735.1:0-216 GCF_000696425.1 Galeopterus variegatus
AATTTTCTGAATAATATTCCTGTCATGTGGATATACCTTGTTTCATTTATCCATTCTTCAACTGATGAACATTTGGGTTGTTTTCACTTTTTTGGCTATTATAAATAATGTTGCAATGAAAAAAATTTTTTTTAAACATTATTTATTTATTTATTTTTTATTTTATTTTATTTTATTTTATTTATTTATTTATTTATTTATTTATTTATTTATTTA
>NW_007763735.1:5921-6281 GCF_000696425.1 Galeopterus variegatus
TTTAAAGTATGTGATTCAGTGGTTTTTACTATATTCATACAACCATCACCACTAATTCTAGAGCATTTTCATCGCCCCAGAGAAACCCTGTATCTATTAGCAGTTACTCACCATTCTCTCCTCCCCACAGCCCCTGGAAACTCCTTATCTATTTTCTGTCTGTATGGATTTGCCATTCTGGATATTTCATATAAATGGAATCATTCAGTATGTGGCCTTTTGTGTCTGGTTTCTTTCATTTAGCATAATGTTTTCAATGTTTATCCATGTTGTAGCATCAATCAGTACATAATTTTTAAAATTTTCTGAATAATATTCCTGTCATGTGGATATACCTTGTTTCATTTATCCATTCTTCAA
>NW_007763736.1:0-243 GCF_000696425.1 Galeopterus variegatus
CCAGTTCAGAAAGGACAGGCTTGAATTTCAGCGCCCCCCTCATGAGCCACGTGACAGTGGCCAAGCTACTTCACATTCCCGAGCCTCCGTTCATCAGTAAATGGGAATAATCATCGTACCTACCTCAGCAGAGTGCCGGGAACACTCACTTATTGCAGGTTCTTAATATTTGCAAAAATACGTGTAGTATACACCGCATGCCAGGCACAGCACCAAGTGCCTTCTGTTAATTAACTCATCGAC
>NW_007763736.1:5682-6281 GCF_000696425.1 Galeopterus variegatus
TTTAAATTTATTGTTTAAAAAATTATAAACTAAATTGTGTACTCTCATTGCTGGAGAAGGAAAAAGAGAAAGAGGAAGAAATCATATATAAAACTAAAATAAAATAAAACCAAACACTCCTATCTATCACTATAAAGTCCTATAAAATATCCTTGAAAACTGGTTTTTCTTTTTCTTTTTTTTTTGCGGCAGGCCGGTTTGGGAATCTGAACCCTTGACCTTGGTGTTACCACACCATGCTCTAACCAACTGAGCTCACTGGCCAGCCATGAAAGCTAGTTTTTCTATGTATGAATTTACAGATCAAAATATCTTTGGACCCAACATGACACAGACCTTAAAGCAAAGGCTCCCAGTTCAGAAAGGACAGGCTTGAATTTCAGCGCACCCCTCATGAGCCACGTGACAGTGGCCAAGCTACTTCACATTCCCGAGCCTCCGTTGCTTCATCAGTAAATGGGAATAATCATCGTACCTACCTCAGCAGAGTGCCGGGAACACTCACTTATTGCAGGTTCTTAATATTTGCAAAAATACATGTAGTATACACCGCATGCCAGGCACAGCACCAAGTGCCTTCTGTTAATTAACTCATCGAC
>NW_007763737.1:0-319 GCF_000696425.1 Galeopterus variegatus
TATGGATTAGTTGGATCTGATTATTTTTCCTAGATCGATTAGTTGGGTCTGATTAGTTTTCTAAGATCGATTAGTTGGGTCAGTTTATTTTTCCTAGATCGATTAGCTTGGTATGATTAGTTTACTTAGATCAATTAGCTTGCTCTGATAAGTTTAATTAGATCGATGAGCTTGGTCTGATTAGTTTACTTAGATCGAAGACCTTGGTCTCATGAGTTTAATTAGATCTATGAGCTTGGTGTGATGAGTTTACTTAGATCGATGAGCTTGTTCTGATTAGTTTACTTAGATCAATTACCTCAGTCTGATGAGTTTACAT
>NW_007763737.1:5872-6281 GCF_000696425.1 Galeopterus variegatus
GCCCGGTTGAATCTGAATTTTAGATAAGCAACAAATCATTTCTGTAGTATAAGTACATCCCATGTGATATTTGGGACATACTTTCACTTTAAAAAAGAGAGAGAGATGATCTGAAACTTAAATATAACTGGGCATCCTGTATATTTACTTGCTACATCTGGCAATCCTAAGGCCTTGGCTCCCCTAGACTTAGACTGTTAGCCCCGGAAGGGAGCTTTGAAGCCCCCACCCCAACCCTTACATTCTGGGTTCCCAAACACCAGGCTGAGAACCGGGGCTGGCCAGCCTGTGACAAGTTCTCACCTGCACAAGACAAAATGAGACAACAAGGACAACAGAAAGAGGGTTTTGTTTTTGTTTTTGTAAAGCTGAAGATGTTTAAAGAACTAGTCTTTGAGATTTTCTTTTT
>NW_007763738.1:0-898 GCF_000696425.1 Galeopterus variegatus
AATTTATAAGACCAGAAATCATACAATGTCTGCTTTAAGACCACAGTGAAATTAAGCTAGAAGTCAATAGCAGAAAGAACTGGACAATCTCAAAATACATGGAGATTAAATAATACACCTCTAAATAACACATAGATCAAAGAAAAAAATCTCAGAAGAAAATAGAAAAAGAAGAGAAAATTAAATCCAAAGCAAGCAGAAGAAAAGAAATAATAATTAAAAAAGAGCAGAAATCAAGGAAACTGAANGTGGGCCATAATAATCATATACATTGTATATTGACAAAATAAAAAAATTTAAAAAAAAAAATAAATAAAAAAAAATAAATAAAAAAAATTAAAAAAAATAAATAAAAGACAGAGATTGTCAAAGTAGATCAAAAAACAAGACCCAACTATCTATTGTGTACAAGACACACTTTAAATATAAAACACAGTGGGGCGGGGGGAAGAAGATATAACAACTAAAATTACTTGAAGTTGATACAACAAGCAAACAGAAAGGACATTGTTGGGTGGGAGGGAGGAGAGGGAGGAGGGAGGGAAGTTTTGGTAAGGGGCAACAATAATCAATCACAATGTATATCGACAAAATAAAATTTAAAAAAAAAATTAAAAAATAAAAAAAATAAAATAAAAAAAAAAGAAAACATAAGGGAAACACTCCAGGAAGTAGGATTGGGTACAGACTTTATAAATATGACCCCAAAAGCATAGGCAGCAAAAGGAAAAATAAATAAATGGGATTATATCAAATCAAAAATCTTCTGTGCAGCAAAGCAAACAATTAACAGAGCTAAAAGACAACCAACAGAGTGGAAGAAAATATTTGCAAAAAATACATCTGACAAAGGATTAATATCCAGAATATATAAGGAACTCAAACAACAGCAAAAAGA
>NW_007763738.1:6260-6529 GCF_000696425.1 Galeopterus variegatus
ACAAATTATCTTTAGAGCTGGTGGCCTATACTGGTATTAAGTGACAGCAAGGGATCAAAGGCCCTACTTGGATTTTTGAATCATGCAACTTGAAGTGGCATGAACCTGAAATGTCTAGTTTCTGTGAAGGTGTGGTATAGAAAAATCAGTTGTGGGGCCTCCCTCCACTATAAGATATACCCTATGCCTGGTAAATTTTTTCAACCAAATTAACTTGAAATACCACTGAGGTATCTGAGAAGCATGAGATGGCTTCCAAACCCGTTCTT
>NW_007763739.1:0-301 GCF_000696425.1 Galeopterus variegatus
CAGCTTATATTATACATGAAAGACTGCCTTCCCTCTAAGATACGGAATGTGATCAGAATGTTTACTCTCACAATCTTATTTAAGGTAGTGTTGGACACTGTAGCCAGTACAATACAAAAAAGAAGGAAATAAAAGTCCTACAGATGGGAAAATAAGAAATAGATCTGTTTCTAGTTGCAGATAACATGATTGTCTATGTAGAAAATCTCAAGGAATCTACAAAAAAAAAACCCCAAAAAACATAGAACTAATATCTTTTATCCTGCAAAGTAAAGTCACAGGATATAAAATAAACATTTTA
>NW_007763739.1:2746-3433 GCF_000696425.1 Galeopterus variegatus
AACAGATTTTTCACTGCAATGATTTTCAGGTTACAAATGAATACGTAAGAGGTGATTAATATCAGTAGCCTTGATGCAAATTAAAGACACAGTGAGATGTTATTTCACACCTATGTAGAAAGGCTACATAAAAAAAAAATAGTAAACATCAAATGTTCTCAAGAATGGAGAGAAAATAGATCACACACATTTTCTGTGGAATGCAAAATGGTGAAGCTGGAAAACAGTTTTGCCTTTTCTTATAAAATGAAAAATGCATTTATCATACCAGCAATTGCACTCTTAGGTACTTATCTGAGAGAAATGAAAACTTACCTCCACACAAATCTGTACTTTAATGTTTACAAGAGCTTTTATTAGTAATAGCGAAAACTGGAAACAACCCAGAACTCTATCAATGGGGACTGGTTAAACAAACTGTAGCACATCTATACCACTTAACACTCAACATCAATGAAAAAAGAATGACTATTCATACACACAGTAACCAGGAAGAATCTCCAGAGAATCATGCTGATTTAAAAACGCCAATTGCATTATCACCTACTATGCGTTCGATTTATAGAATATTCTCAAAATGATAAAATTATAGAAATGAAGGAGAAAAAGATGAGGTGTTAAGAAGAGGGTGTGGGCATGAGAAAAGTAGGTGCAGCTATAAATGGCAACATGACAGGTCCTTGTTGT
>NW_007763739.1:5106-6281 GCF_000696425.1 Galeopterus variegatus
TACATAATTTATTTAAGCAGTTTTCCAAGAAATACCACATTTTCCAGGAAACATACATATTCTTACAAGAAGTAAACTCTTTTTAGGATGTTAGAATATTAACCTTTCACAACAGGCCAGATATCATTCAAGGCAGTAGTCCCAAACTCCCTCAGCCAGCCTCATGAAGTAAAACTGAGGATGAGATAGTTAAATGATTTATTTTAGCTCACATAGTTATGAAGTAAAAAAACTATCAATCAAACCAAGATGCTTTGTTGCTAAAGTTGTTGGGTCTTCCATGATACTTAGTGCATTTTTTTTTTTAATTCGTGAGATCAAAAATACAAATCTTGAACCATTTGAATATGTTACCTGATAAAAAAATAAACTTAATATTTCCAAACATTTAATGGAATCCCAGATGTAGTAACTTATTAAAATACCAAGTTATACGTAGAGAGAAAATTAAGTTACTAATGATGCAATTAGTTGATTTTTCTAAGAAAAGCAAGTTTGTAATTAAGGAGTCATTAGCGGACACCCTCAAAGTCATTGCAATATATAAAAGCAATCAACATTACAACTCTTAGGATGTACTTTAAATTCCTCGTAACCTACACACAAATACTCATTAATTTATTTACTCACGTGATCCAACTGAAAGATGAGTTAAAACATGAGTTAAAACAAACAAGTTGAAACAAGTAGCTGGTGGAGTTCAAGACCTTCATCTGGCTTTACCTTGCAATGTTTTGAAACACATGTAATGGAAGGCTTTGTGCTATTTGATCTTGATCCTCTACAACCATCTCTTTGGGAGGTCATAGCAGACAAGGTCAGTTAGAAAAGGAAAGGTAGATCACCTTATAGGATACACACGGAAAATGTGCTTGTACTTGCACCATGTTAAGTTCAAAGAGTCAGAACATTTACATGCTCATAGAGGTGAAATTTCCTTTCTGATGTTAGAATAGTTTGCAAATGGGTTTTTTTTTAAAGTGAAAAAGGGGGGAGCCTATAAATAACAAAAATGTGCATTCCAAATGAAAATTAGAGCCTCTACAGAACTAATACCAGTAACAACAGTACACAAGAGATGCTAAGATGCTAAGAATTCAGATGCTAAGATGCCGACAAGGAAAGCACAGGACTCCAGATGCTCTTGCTGCTAAAATGCAGATTCAGGGTTCACC
>NW_007763740.1:0-414 GCF_000696425.1 Galeopterus variegatus
AAATGCTAGGCCTGAGATTGCTGGAGTGACACATATTTGTGACCTTTTCTTCAACAACATTCAGCTGCTTAGAGGCAGGCTTGGTGTAATCCCATAGTTGAATTTAATTATGTTGTGGTTTGGCCGGAGAGTATAAACTAGGATTTACAATGAACCAGGCACTGTGCCAAGTACTTTGGGAAATACGAAAAAGAATGCAACATGATCCCTGCCTTCAAGGAACTTATAGTCTGCTTGGAGAAATAACATATATAGTCCAAGGGAAAAAAATAACAGTCGAGAAAGCAAATGCAGAGAGTAGCAGAACTTCAGAGGCAGGCAGTGGATGGTGAAAGAAAAGAAGTCACAGACTTTCTTTAAAATTGGTAGTGAGAAGGGCCGGCCCGTGGCTCACTTGGGAGAGCGTGGTGCTGA
>NW_007763740.1:4189-4847 GCF_000696425.1 Galeopterus variegatus
AAGGGGATCTTAACCCTTGACTTGGTGTTGTCAGCACCACGCTCACCCAATGAGCAAACCGACCATCCCTATGTGGGATCCGAACCCGTGGCCCTGGTGCTATCAGCACCGCACTCTCCTGAGTGAGCCACCGGCCGGCCCTGAGCAGAGTTCTGAAGAACACGTATTGGATAAAGCAGGAGAAAGTGCACAAATCTGAGTATAAGGAGGGGTGAAACGGAAGGATATGTTGAGAAAGCCTAAGCAGTTTGGTACTGCTGGAGTGTGAAGTGTAAGCACAAGGTAGCAGGACGTGAGGCCAGGGAGGAAGTAGAACATTTCGAGAAGAGTTCAATGCTGTGCTGCATGGGTAACCATTGCCCTATTGAATGCAAAGGAGAAACACTATCTGATTAATTAGTCAGAAGGATCAGTGTGGTTGAATTTTTGAAACTAGACTGTGGGAAGGAACACAAGGACACGAGTAAGGAAACGTTATGAAGATACTGCAGTACCGAAGGAAAGAAATGATGGTGGTTTGGACTAGAGTGGTAGCAGTAGTCTAAGCTAAGGAGCTAGGACTTTATTCTATAAGCATTAGAGGGCCAGCACAGAGATTTTTCTTTCCCTTCCTTCCTTCCTTCCTTCCTTCCTTCCTTCCTTCCTTCCTTCCTTCCTT
>NW_007763740.1:5847-6281 GCF_000696425.1 Galeopterus variegatus
TTTTTTTTTTTTTTTTAATTAAAGATGACTGGTAAGGGGATCTTAACCCTTGACTTGGTCTCGTCAGCACCACGCTCTCCCAAGTGAGCCCGGCCGGTCCCTCAGTTCCAATACTTCCGACCCTTCACAGCTGGCTTCCTTGCTCGTTCTCATTTGGTTCAGGCACGCCACCGCCTTAGGACTCTCCATTTGCTGATGACTCTATCTGGACCAACCTTCTCCAGACAGTCATATTGCTAACTTCCTCACCTTCAAGTCATTGCTCTAATGTCAACCTCTTCAGTAAGGCCTACACTGACCAGTCTATTTTTAATTGCAATCTGCACCCCCATCCCTCTTACTGTCCCTTCACTTCTTCTTAATACTATCCCCATATAACACACTATATACTGTAATTATCTATTATATCTATTGTTCAGTGTGTAACATCCACC
>NW_007763741.1:0-558 GCF_000696425.1 Galeopterus variegatus
GGTAAATCCGGATCACAAATCAGTTATTTGGGCATTATCTCCTGTCTTTCTTTTGCTCTGCCTTATTTTCGTCTTTATCAGATAGTCATTAAGATTTCCTCTGATCAAAAATTCTTTGATTCTCCATTACCGCATCTTTGTCTGACCTCTGTGCAGATTAGATACTAGAGAGCAACTGGAGCCACACTTAATTTAAGAGGAGCTTCTGTTTTTTTGTGTTAGTTCTTTGTGTTTTATTATTACTTTTTTTTGTGCTGCAGAGCAGCAAAAATTCTTGGCAATATCAAAATATTCTAAAGGTAGAGTTTTAAAAAGGAAACACCATAAATACAAAACCAATTTTACCCGTATCACAATCACTAAACCTGTTCAGAATGTGCAATTCTGGCCCTGGACAGAATGAAAACCTCAAGGTATTGGTTTTCCATAGTTATACTTTGCTCCGTGAGAGGTATGAGTGTTTTCCAGACACAAAAGCCTGAATAGACCTGCAGTTACAGAACCAGGGAAAAGCCTGTACTGGTTGTGGATTACAGGAAAGCCAGGCTTGCAGTTGAC
>NW_007763741.1:5873-6281 GCF_000696425.1 Galeopterus variegatus
TACCCAGATCCTATTCATAGAATAAGAGAAGTGGAACTAGAGGGTCTGCAAAAATATTTTTACTCTAACATTCTGTGATTCTATGTTTTAATAATTTTGTCATTAGAAGAGGTAACTTTTTGCCAATGAAAAAAGCCACACTAAATTTGGGGAAGGAGGAAGAGCTGGATATACAAATGGAATGACCTTGAGAGAAAGGAGAGAAAGAGACAGAGCTCTTTACCAGCTACGTGTAATCGCCCTGGTAAATCCGGATCACAAATCAGTTATTTGGGCATTATCTCCTGTCTTTCTTTTGCTCTGCTTTATTTTCATCTTTATCAGATAGTCATTAAGATTTCCTCTGCTCAAAAATTCTTTGATTCTCCATTACCGCATCTTTGTCTGACCTCTGTGCAGATTAGATAC
>NW_007763742.1:0-222 GCF_000696425.1 Galeopterus variegatus
ACACACACACACACACACACACAGACTCTCTTACACAAACTGACACACACACGCACGCATGCACACACACATGCACACACTCACACTCTCAATCACAAGAAAGTCCTAATACAGATTTCAGTAAATTCTTCAACAGAAAACGACCAGTCCAGGAGACAAAGAGATGTTCGAGTCAAACAAAAAATTCAAGAACAAGAACAACAACAACAACAACAACAACAA
>NW_007763742.1:5885-6281 GCF_000696425.1 Galeopterus variegatus
GGGGTCAAAGGCTCCCTGCAAAACACGGGGAGTCTGGGCCTCACAGCCAGCTCTTGAGAGAAACGTCCGCAGGACAGTGGAATCCTAGCTCTGCCCGTCCTCCATCCCACCTCTGTCCCTCCTGACCCAGACAACAGGGGCTCAGGCCTGAAGTTATTACAAGCAACCTGCCCACAGATCTGCCTGGGGCCTTGGTCCTTAGTTCACAGGTGCTCATAGGTGGGTGTCCCGTCCCTTCAGAAAACCCTTGTGTGTGTAAGGGTGACACCCACAAGGGTCTATACCTGTCCTGTCTAATGGCCAGGTCTGCCACTGTCAGGACAGCCACACAGGGTGTGGGTGGTGGAGGGGTGTCCTCTAGACAGGCAGTGGCAGGCCCAGGGGCCCAGAACCGCA
>NW_007763743.1:0-462 GCF_000696425.1 Galeopterus variegatus
CCAGATTGCTGATGCCCTCTGCCTCCCCAGGAGCTCCAAACCCTTACTTCTCTCTCTGCCATGCACTGAACTTCTCAAGGAAGTCCTAACAGTACAAGAAACAAAGCAAACGGAAGAACATAATGCTCCCTAAGAGGAATCTTGATTAATTTTTTCCACCTTGTTACATTCATGGTATTATCTAGCAATTATAGGCTAAATATTTATCATTTAAAAAACTCCTATTCATCAAGGATGTGAAGTTGCTGGAAGGACCTTTTAAATATCAAGGAGGGCCCTGAAGTTTACAGACTGTGCTTGAAAGAGTAAAGACAAGAAAACAAACATACTTTGAATATTTCAAAAAGGAGATAAACAATAATAGAAATCTCTGATTTCCATAAAATTTGAAGATGCTCAAAATAAAACAATAACTGAAAGAGCTCAATTGACCTAAGTAATGCAAAAATACAATTTTTGCAT
>NW_007763743.1:3601-3924 GCF_000696425.1 Galeopterus variegatus
GAATTAAAAATTATTAGCAAAACAAAAATGCCCTCCCTCACATAAAGTTTAAAACGTCTGTCAAAAACTCTTAAGTAAAGGGGAAATACAAACATAAGTTACAGAATTTTAAACAAATTAATGATAACGAAAATACCACATACCAGAATCTATAGGATATGCTTAAATAAGTGATCAGAGGAAGGCTAAGGTCCTTCCTGACCCTTGTAGGTAGCAAATGGCTAGGTCTGTCATGGGCAGAAACCAGACTCAAGATTACCACAAGTACGGGCTCTGCATTTATTCTGCAGATGCATGTTGTGAATCTTCCTGCAAACCCCCCA
>NW_007763743.1:5893-6281 GCF_000696425.1 Galeopterus variegatus
CATTGCTGTAAGAGGCTTCCCTTTTGGAGCCTAATCTGAAACCCTATTAGGGTGAAGCAGGTATATGGTTCTCAAAAACAATGAAAGCCAAATGAACAAGCTGCTGCCACCTGGGAGGAAAAGGATGGGGCAAATGATAGACATTCCAAAAGCCTGGGAGAAAAAGTTGGGAAGTGAGTTACACGGAAAGAATAGGAGTTTCAAAAAGCCACTGCATGTATGGGAACCTAGAAAGCCACACACATGATCAGAGAAGGACATATGCTCAGAAAAGACCTGAGAAGATTATAACTTTCACTTTTGACTGGTCTTTAGGCTCAACAAAAATGGGAAGTGAAGGCTAAGGTAGAGTTTTGAATGGCTTGGCTCAGTGTTGGAGCAGTACCCA
>NW_007763744.1:0-398 GCF_000696425.1 Galeopterus variegatus
TAGAGCAACTTGGCTGAACTAACCTTTCCTTGGATAACAATTAGAAAATACAGAAAAAAAATTTTTAGAATTGAATAATTCTAAAAACGTTTTTTTCTATATTTTCTAATTGTTTTAGAGGAACAGGAGAGTTACCGAAAGCAGAAAGAAACTAACGGAGAGTCAACACTTGAAAGATAGACTGTAAAGAAGATATTTTAGCTGTGGTGCTCTCCAATAAAGCAAATCACATTGGGCAGAAAGCCACAGTCTTACTGGCTTAATGTGTTAGAGAACAGAATTTGGGACTTACGAAAAAAGGTAGAAAGTTAGGTGAGAAATCCTGAAAGGTGGAGATCCACAGAGGAGTAAACCCCAATATCTGCACATAAAATCCACCCCCAATTTTTGGCTGACCA
>NW_007763744.1:5457-6281 GCF_000696425.1 Galeopterus variegatus
ATAAACATGTCTATTTCTCTTGGATAACAAATAGGAATGGACTTAAGGGTCTTCTTTAATGCACAGACTTGATAGATAAGATCTACATGGTAAAATAGGGTAAATAAACTGATAAAGCTATCAGTTATTAAGAATGTTTTAAGGTCAAAGGAAATGCAAGTTATTGCTAACTATCGCTATTTCATAGATAAGGAGATGCAGGTGTTAGAGGATATAAAGGCATTGTCCTGGATAATAAATGGGAGAGGAATGTAGATCAAGTTATGCTGACAGCAGAGAGCTGAGCCTTAAATAGGGTTGGTACAGATCATCCAAGTCTATGTCTTCTTAATAATTCTCTCTGTCTCTCTCTGTCTCTCTCTCACTGGATGTTCGAAGTAAGCAGAAGAACAGCACGCACTACTGCTTGTGCCCTGCTGCAGAGAGTTGTGAAAACAGTCAGCAGGGGTGCCAGGGGAGTGGTAGAAAGCAACAGGAAACTACCAAGAGTGACAGAAGAGGATTGTTCAACCACTCCTTTTCTTTTGTTCTCTTAATCTAGGAGTATGACCTTCAAACAGAAGGAACAGAGCAAACATTGCTAAGGAAGAATGAAATCCCAAGAAAGGTAGGAGCATATCGGAGAGAACTTGATGCCCTGAACGAGTCCAGGTCCCCAGATTCGATAAACCCCTGGACTTCTGAGAGAACTTGAGTTGGTTCTTACCAAGCTGTTGTCCTGCATCTAAGACCAAAAATACCAACCACCCACGCTTGAGAAGTAGGAGAACTGCTTTACTAGACGTTCTTGAGAAAACTCAGGTGTTATTAGTTGACTTCAAGCT
>NW_007763745.1:0-947 GCF_000696425.1 Galeopterus variegatus
TCATCTGTCCATACATATTAAGCCAAGCCTCCAGTTGCTCATATTCACAAACTGGTAGGCAATTGTTGATAGGGATTAGATGGAAATCAGGCTAAGTTGTATTTGAAATAGAAAACTAGATAACTCTCTTGATATCTGAATTGTAATATAAATTTCTAAGAATATAAATTTCCTAAGTATCAACAGTTCATCTGGATACTGATAGAATTCATCTAGGGTATGGCAAGATTCATGGGATCCAAGAGTTTTATTTCATTTGGGGTACAAAGATTAAGAACATTTATGTTTTTAGGAAATTAGTAAATTAGAATTCTCTAAGGCATCACCTCATTCCCACTAATAAAAAGAATAAAATTTGGTATCTTTTCTGCCATTATTCCCTTTTTTAACCCTGCCTTATGAGCTGTTACATAGACTTTTCTTCTGTCAAAACATTTACTCATTATATTTTATATACTTACAATTACACAAGACTAGCAATACTTATTGATTTTGCTTGAGGACTATTTACTATATTTAAATCTCAATATAAACAATTACAATTAGCACATTAGCTATGTCAAGCTCTGTATAAATTTTATCTATATGTTAGATTTTGCAATCTACTATACAAAGTGTATAGGAAATAAATCCTTGCTGCTACTAGAGTTGCCCACATGATAAGCAGCTTAAGCACAAATCAATGTTCTCATATTTCTAATACTGACCATCTGTTCTTCTACATTATAGTCAAAACTATATTGATACTCATTAGGCTCTCTAGCCTTTTGAAAGAACAGTGGTTTGGATATTCATTAAAAAAATATATTTTAGTATCTTATTGTAAGCAGTGCTCAAGCCAGTGGGGATATAGAGATAAATGAGTGCTATTGGTTAAATGTATCCCGAAAGCTCATGTGCTGGAAATTTGACCCATTGTAACAGTGTTGAGAGTGTGGGAAATCTAA
>NW_007763745.1:5949-6281 GCF_000696425.1 Galeopterus variegatus
GCTCAGCCAGTGAGCGGCCGGTCTGTATGTAGGATCCGAACCCTCGGCGGGAGCGCCACCGTGCTTCCCAATCGGCGCACTATAGCAGTGCGCCACCGGGCTGGCCCCAGGGAATTCTTTAAGAAGGACTTATGGCTCTTCTTCTGAAGACTGGTACACCCAATGCCCCATGAATCTTTTCCAAAATATAGAGAGGTGTGTCTCCAAACAAAAACCAAAGCAACAGCAATAAAACAAACAAAAACCTCTTTGTGAAATTATTGGCACATTAAACTCACTACAAGTTAGTTCTAGGAAACTAAATTAATGGAAGTACCAAATAACCCATCTAT
>NW_007763746.1:0-299 GCF_000696425.1 Galeopterus variegatus
TTTGTAGAAAGGACTGTGTCTTAGGACGTGTGCACTACCAGAGCCTGCCCAGAATGGGTTACACTCTGGGAGCTCTGTGAGTCCAGCTCTGGGCAAGTCCACCTGTAACCCCAGTGGGCTCTTTCCTGTGATGCCCCAAGCAGGAGGACAAGTCCTGACTAGATAAAGGCATGTGTCCCTGCCACCGAGCCATGTACCTGAGGGGCTCTCCCTGCCCTGTGCTGGCCCTCCTCTGCAGTTCTGACTCTGGTGGCAAGAGTCTCACAAGGGGAGGCAGGAGGGTCAGTCCCACTGGCTCA
>NW_007763746.1:1343-6281 GCF_000696425.1 Galeopterus variegatus
GTATCTTTGCAACCAATCGACTTATTCATCACTGCAGACATGAGTAGACCTTCACTGTTTGGGTGTGTACATTAACCAAAAGTATAGAAGTGGGTGTGTGACCTTGAATATTTGCACTAGAACAACAGGTAGTCATGAACATAAACTCTTGCACCATAGCTAGGAACCAAAGGCATGCTTTTGTACATTTCATTCAGAGTAGGACCCCACAGCCATGCACATTCTCATGTAGCAACTATTCTACAGAGGAAAAATGGGGACAGGGAGACAGTGACTTGGACCAGAGACTTCACAATCTGTGGAAAGGCCCAGGAGTTGATGCAGACCGAAATGCCTTCCTCTTCCTACTGGCTGTTTTAAGATAAACAGTTTGAAAAGCATTAATATTGACTGAACTTGATCCAATAATTGTGAAAAGTACAGTTCGAAAAATAATAAGCAAAGAAAAAGTGATCAGAGGTTTGGTGGTTGGTGGGTGTTTGCCTTTTCTACCTGTTCACCCTGAAGCCCAGTGCTGGGCATCATCCCATGATTTCTGCTGCCTCTTTGGTCTTGAGCAAGCAGGTGCCCCTCTGAGACAATAATTGTGAAGACCATGATCCTCCTCTGGGCAAGGTGCTTTGCAAAGCACTGTGTGTGCCTCTGTCCTAGTTTTATCTTCACAGTACCCTATGGGATGGAAAACACTATCACCCCATTTCACAGCTGTGGAAAATCAGGCTCAGTGGGATTAAGGTGCTCTAAGTCACACAGGTGAGGAGTGTCAAAGTTTCAACCTCTGGGATGTTTTGATTCTCTTTCTGTTGGACTAAAATCTGATTTCCCAAACTTCTACCCACAATTCAGTTTCCCCACTTGGAGCTACTCAGCAAACCCCTGCCCTGTCCCAGAAGAGAGAGCTTTAGGTGGTCAGTGAGGGTGCTCATGACTCTGCAGTAATCCCCTTCAGTAATGGCCACCTCCTTCAAGCATTCTTCCCATGGCCTGGCTTTGAGTCTCGCCAACATTTTGTTTGCTTTAAATCTACCTCCAGTTGACTGATATCCCTCTATAAAGGTTAGTATCTAGGACCAAATACCTCATTGCTACCTGGTTATAAAATGCCTACATTATGTTTCCAGGGATCACCTGTACTAACTTAGTCACTAGAATTCTCTCATGGCAACGCGAGTTTGTACCAGCCTTGTTCGTAGGCAGCAGCAGGGTGGACTCACATAGAGATCCTTGTTCATTCGTTGGTTCATTGAGAGCTGTTGGGTGCCTCTCATGCACCAGGCACTTTGTTGGATGCTAGGGTACACTGGTGAGCAGCAAAATCAGATGCAGAGCAGTAGGGGAGGCAGAAAAGAATAAAATAGTCAAATCAGTGTGTGTAAAATTGCTGCTGAGTGTGCCATCCAGGAGAGGAATGTGGCGTAAACAGGGAGGATTCTCCTAGTTTGGATGGGCGTGTCAGGGTGGTGAGGACATGTTCCCCTAAGGAAGTGGCATTTAATCAGAGCTATGACAAATGAGTGAGCATGAACTGGGTGAAGAAACAGGAAATGTGGGGGTAAGAAGTGGTAGGAGAGTGAGCCAGGAGGAGGGCGTGTGCAAAGTTCCTGAGGCAGGGAGGACTTCATGGGGAAGGAACTCAAAGGAGAATGGCTGATGTCCACACAGTGAACATGTTCTAGACGGTGCTGGATAAGGTGGGCCAGGGCAGCTAAGCAGGAGCTTGTGGGATATAGCAAGGATTTTGGTTTACATCTTGATAGTAACAAGAAGTCACTGAAGGATTTCAGGCAGAGGAGTGAGATGATAAGGCCACATTTTGAAAACTTCACTTTGCCTGCTGTGTGGAGAGAGGATCCTAACAGGACGTGAATGCTGATGGAAAGGCTACTGAATTGGGGGATATGAGAAAGGATGGGCCTGCGAGGGTGGCGTGAGTGTGACTGATGGAAGGCTCCAGGGCATGCTGTCCTCTTTGCATTATAAATTTTCGGGCTAGCTCCAGAAGATACCTCCCAAGCCGGAACGGAGACTTTTGACCAATTGCTCTTGTGGGTGGAAAGGAAACCAACTAGAAATGGTAACCAGCTCGCCACCTCCTTCCACTTGAAAGTCAACAAAGGCAGGGTTGCCCTTTGACACCCATGGGCTGCCTCTAGCAAAGGTTAAAAAGCTCAAGTAATGCTTGGACCTGAACTTGCATCTTTAGAAATGCAAGTTTGAGGGGAGGCTTAAGGTCAAATGGAATAATATTTACTGTAAATGGTGGATGCACCGAATATGGCAAAATAACTTTCTTGATGTTGGCTATTTCTTTGAATTTTGAAGAGCCCTACCTTTCACTGGCTTCTCTCCAGTAAGCCACCTTTTAATGTCCCTGGCACATCACAGATTAAAGGCCTTTTTTATTGGAGCTCCTTGTGCACAGGTGAGATGAAAGTTGATGTGAGAAGGGGCATCGTTTCCATGAGCCAGATGCGAGGTGGAGGGAACGAGCATCCTGGGGAGAGGGGACACAGACCACAGGGCCTGCGGGAGGATGGCAGGTGCTTCCTGCCTGTTCAGGTGACTAGCACTTCACAAGGAGAGAATTGGGGATTCAAAGGCTTCTTGTTTGGTTTGGGGCCCCAGAGCCCCAGACCAACCTTTCAAGGGCACAACACCGTCAATTTCTTAACCTTATTCGTCACACTCCTACAGATGCCGTAACGAGTTATTTAATTATGATGTGGAAAACGTGAAGCTAATGAGTATACAAATGGTGACATTTGCTAACCTTGCCACCCCAAGGTAATGAACGTCCATTCTGACTTTATGTATTGGGGCCAAAAATCAGGTTCCTGTGAAATGGCTCTTGGCAGGCAGAATTCGAGATGCTGGGAGCATCTCTGACATGGCTCCTGTGTTCGTTGTGAGGGCTGGAGGGACACAGAGTTAGAATGATGACCCATGTAACCATGGCCAGACCCCCAGGGGCCGGGAGTGGTTGACGGACCCCTCTGTGCCTGGCTCTGCTGGGAGGGCTCGACTCCCAGCACCCATCCTGAGAACTCAGTTCTGTATCTGGCTCCACCACTGAGGCAAGAAGCCGAGGCTGAGATGCCAAGAGACGTGCCAGAAGTCACAGGCCACTCTGTTGGCTGTCTTTTAGCTCTGTTAATTATTTCTTTTGCTGTGCAGAAGCTTTTTAGTTTAAACAAATTAATTCACCCACATACACACACATACAAAAAACCGGGGGTGGGGTGGGGAAGAAGATATAACAACTATACTTTTATGAAGTTGTTGGAGTGGTTGACGGACCCCTCTGTGCCTGGCTCTGCTGGGAGGGCTCGACTCCCAGCACCCATCCTGAGAACTCAGTTCTGTATCTGGCTCCACCACTGAGGCAAGAAGCCGAGGCTGAGATGCCAAGAGACGTGCCAGAAGTCACAGGCCAGAGAGCGGTGGGAGCAGGTCTCCGATGCAGGTCTGCATTGCTGCCTCTAGTAAGCTCTCTTCAGCCTGCACGGAGAAGGAAAACAGTCAAAAGCACCTGGTATCAGGAGGCTAAAGACAAAACTGCACAGACTCAGCTCCTCTTTCGCTGCGAAGCATTTGCACACAGCACTGGCTTGATTGGAAGCACAGTTTAAAATTCTTCTTCTTTGAAGATACTTAGTTTTCATATGTTAAGATACTCAAGTTTGGCTAGTGATCAAACTTTGAGAGAGCAACACGTAGGTGTTTGGAACTAAATAACACGTTTGGAGGATATTTAGCAGATGCTCTTTCTCATTGATGCCCACAGAGCAAGCTAGATGAGATTGTAACAGTTTCCTGTGGCTGCGGTAACAAATTACCACAAACTCAGTGATTTAGAACAACAGAAACTTATTCTCTCATGGTTCTGGAGGCCAGAAATCCAACATCAAGGCATCTGCAGGGCTGCACTCATTCCAAAGCCCCCAGGGGAGGATCCTTCCTGCCTCTTCCAGCTCCTGGTGGCTCCACTTGCCCCTTGGCTTGTGGCCATGTCACTCCAGTCTCTGCCTCCACCATCGCATCACCTTCTCTTCTGTGGACCTATGTCTTCTCCTTTCTGATCTTTTATAAGGAAGGACACATCGCTTAATGTTGAGCTCACATGGGTAATCCAGGATGATCTCTTCTTGAGACCCTTAACTTCATCTGCAAAGACCCTTTTCCAAATGAGGTCCCATTCACAGGTCCCAGGATGTGAATGTATCTTTTTCTTTTTTTGGTTGGTGCAGGGGGGCACCATTCAACCCTCTGCAGAGATCATTCGTTCAAAGCACTTAGAACAATGTCCTGTGTCAGTAAGAGCTCAAGGACTATTAGCTGTGGTTATCTTTGTAAATTATTATTTCTTAGGAGAGGGTTTGGGAAGTCTTCCAGCCCATTGGTTAAAATTGACCTGATCAGAAAGGAGAATCAGCATTAACAGGTGGGGAAAAAGGGCTGTGGAGTCTGGTGGCCCCGGATCCCACCCAGCCAGGACACCTAGCTGAGCAAAGTCCTGTGGCTCCAAGTCTCCCTGACACCCCCCATAAGCTTGGTGAGAATACTACTTTTCTCTTGGTGGGAAATGCAGTGTTAGTTTTTTTGGTTTCTCTGGAGCAGGTATTTTGAGAATTCAGCCTGTTTCCCCAGATGAGAAGCTTAGAGCTCCTGACCCAGGTCAGCATGCCCCTGTGATTCCTAAACATGGAACTGATGGTAGCCTGCCCGCCTCAGAGTGCACAGGCGAGCCCTGCAGGCTCCCGCTGCTTAGTCAGTGCAGGGCTCCCCTCTGCTGTCTTCCGTTGTCTCTCACGGACGGCTCTGAGGATGGTGTTGGAGGAGACATTCCGTGAGGCTGTTTGAACTTCGACTGAGTCTTTCTTGTTTCCAAGTCCACAGGTTCACTGTACTGATCCTGAGTGTGCTCAGCTGCTGGAGGAC
>NW_007763747.1:0-432 GCF_000696425.1 Galeopterus variegatus
CTCTGGCAGAGCGCCTACCACAGAGCCAATGGTCATAACAAACATTATTGATTGAAGAAATGAATGAATGGAATACAGAGTCAAAAAAAACAAATCTAAACTCTAATCATTAGGTCATAAGGAGCTGAACAGAATGAAATAAATAGACTGGGCTGAACACATTTTTCATCTTATCTGTCTGGAGATTTTAGGAAGTACCTCATTATTTTGTTTTTCCAATGCAAACTTGCATTCAGAATGATATACAAGTTATATAAGAAATAATTATAATAATTATCTTTTTATAGGTGTAAATAATTAAAGTCATCTAAAGAAAATTAATGGAACAGAAAGAGCCAGATATGGGAAAACACTTCATTAACATTTTATTTTGAATTTTGACAAGGAATATTTTAACGAATTCTACATGTGGAAAAACACTAGACAAGGACA
>NW_007763747.1:5841-6281 GCF_000696425.1 Galeopterus variegatus
GGCATAACCTGCCACATCGTCCTTGCCTTGACCACAAATGCCACTTCTTCCAGGAAGCCCTACCTGACCCCCTCATCCTGACTCTCAGACCTCCCTCCACGGCACTGGCTGGTAGCATCCTGCACTTGCACTCCTTCACAGTTGACAAACATGGACTATTTGTGTTTTTATTTAATGGTCATCTGTTCCCCAGCCTGCAGACACCTTGAAGTCTATTCATATCACCTGGTCACCACCATCCCTCTGGCAGAGCGCCTACCACAGAGCCAATGGTCATAACAAACATGATTGATTGAAGAAATAAATGAATGGAATAGAGAGTCATAAAAAAACAAATCTAAACTCTAATCATTAGGTCATAAGGAGCTGAAAAGAATGCAATAAATAGACTGGGCTGAACACATTTTTCATCTTATCTGGCTGGAGGTTTTAGGAAGTAC
>NW_007763748.1:0-483 GCF_000696425.1 Galeopterus variegatus
CAGAGCAGCATGGTACTGGCATAAAAACGGACACTCAGACCAATGGAACAGAATAGAGAACCCAGAAATCAACCTATGTACTTACAGTCACCTGATCTTTGACAAAGCACCAAGAACATATTGGAGTAAAGAATGCCTATTCAGTAAATGGTGCTGAGAAAACTGGATATCAATATGTAGAGGAATTAGGTTATACCTCTACCTCTCACCATATACCAAAATCAACTCAAAATGAACTAAAGAATGAAATATAAGAATTGAAGCTATAAAACTCCTGAAAGAAAATATAGGGCAAATACTTCAGGAAGTAGGACTGGCAAAGACTTTAGGGATAAGACTTCAATAGCACAGACAACAAAAGGAAAAATATACAAATGGGATGATGTCAAACTAACAAGCTTCTGCACAGCAAAAGAAACAAACAAGAGTGAAAAGACAGCCTACAGAATAGGAGAAAATATTTGCAAAGTACGCATCCCAGAA
>NW_007763748.1:5881-6281 GCF_000696425.1 Galeopterus variegatus
AGTGAGTGTTTAACTGAGATTCTCACTCCACCATTCTGGAAGTCAATCTCCAGTCTTTCTTGATTTAAACATTAGAATTGAGCCATTTGCTGGTGGAAGGTTCACCATTAAATGAAATAGGTCATTGGGACACTAGGAAAGACTTCCTCAAACAAAGCATTTTTTCTCAAGGGATTGTCATTCTGCTTGGAACTTTTCAAATGTATCAGTTCTTTATGTAGACAAAATAGGGAGTAGGGACACACCAAACGGATGGCACAGAGAAAAGCAGAAAGGTATTATTCTAAAAAAAGTAATTTCTGGTAATGGATATGCCCCCAGTATGAATCTGGCCCTCATATCATGGGCACAAGGGGTGACAATTAGCTTTGTATCTCATGAATATTCTTAATAAATAAAA
>NW_007763749.1:0-531 GCF_000696425.1 Galeopterus variegatus
GGCTCCCTTTTTCTGAGGTAGTTAATTGCAAACTTTTGAATAAATGCTTGATGATATGGTGATTTTATTTATTACAAATCATATTGAGTATAAGCACATAAAATGTATTAAATCTAACTCTCCCTTACCATAGCACAGTTGCAAGTGTATCACCCTACCTCAATTTCCTTTTTCTGTTTATTTTGGGCCATCTATACAGTAAGAAGTCTTGCTCCCACCCATCTCCATCCACCTGAGTTTTCTCTACTGTCTTTTTAGTTCCTTGTATACCCTCAGAGAGTGTGAGAGAGTGTGTTTATGCTAAGATTAGTATATACATTCTTATTTCCAATCTCTTTCTTACTAAAATCTATTTTGCTCTATAAACTTTTTGGTCAATTAATTGTTATTATTCCCATTTTGTCCAAATCTACTTTATCTGTGTTTTTCTTTACCTGGTACTAATATCCCAGATTAACATTCTTCAGTATAGGTTAGCGTATGAAGAATATGCTTTCTTCTGTCTGTTGAGGCATTTGAAGTATATACTTA
>NW_007763749.1:4850-6281 GCF_000696425.1 Galeopterus variegatus
TTTTTTTTTTTTATTCATTGTTGTATTCCTCCACAAAGACAAAGCTCAGCATAGTCTTTAACTAGTAGGCACTAAATAAATATTTATTGAATAAATAAATTTATGTTTTCCCCACACTTTGCCCTTAGACATTAAAAGTTGATTTTAAATCCCAGTGCCATTTTAGACCTAGGATTTCAAAAAACGTCATCAAACTGTGTTATCTAAAAATCTGGCTTTCCTGACTCACTATCACATATTTAGAGTTCTCACACATCCTGGTTTGTCTGGGATAGCCCCTGATTACTTTTATTATCCTGGCCTAATTATTATTCACAGCATGTTTCATTCTCAGAAGTGTCCTAATTCAGACCATAAATTATATGGGCACCATGTATATGATGGTGTAGCCTTCCTGGGAGAAGGGTCAAAGATCTCTTATCAATTACCTCCTGGTAAGCCTTTGAGATCCTCTTAAATCAAACTTTAGCAAGTTCCTAAATTGGGGGAGTTGATAATAGTAGGTTAGCATTTGAGGTATATCTGCACTCCTTTCTTCAAAAGACCTATCTTGGTTCCTACGTGGAACTGCCTGCATTGTAGGTACTTATTCATTGTTAATGGAATAAATGAATTGTGCCATCCTAGTCGTGTGCAGTAAAAGGTAACAAGGTTTAATTTCATTGCATTGCTTAATGTTATTGTAGATTAAAGCTAGACATTTGCCATTTGCCATTTATCTCCCTTCAAAAGCAAAAATTCTGCCAATTAGGCTAAATAATTCCTTAAGTTGTCTTGTAATCATCCTACCACTTTAGGCCATGCTTACCTAAATGGAAAGGGGATTTTGAAACACAAAGAAGGCTAGTAGATACCTGACAGCATTTTGGTAATGTATTATTTTGAAACTTAGCATGACTATTATTAGGTTTTCACTATATTTGAGCATATATTGGTCCTGGTGTGCTAGCTATTCATAGTAAATAGGAATTTATTTTTCTTTCTGAAGGAAAAATTCTAATTCTTGACAAAGCCATGACTTAAAGTCAGAAGTAGTAATTTTTTATTCTAATTAATTAGTTTTGAAAGCGTGTTTAAATTTATCAGACTTACACTAGATTCCTGTCACATTACAGTACAAAGCTTAGCATATGTCTCAGGCAGATTCATGGGACACAGTCGAAACTTTTTGTTCCCTAACCATAGAGTACATGACATGTGGAGAGACTGGCAGTAAAGATATTTTCCCTCTGTTTTATTTTCAGGCATTTGACTATGAACAAAAGAAGCTATTAGCAACCAAAGGTATATGATACACTAATAATTTATGTTTTGATTGTTGTTCAGTGCACTCATAAATGGTTTTTAACTATTCATCGTGAATTGAGAAATTGGACACTCATAAAAAGCAACCCAGAACATTTGGGCTAAAGTTGAACAGATTTTGTTGAG
>NW_007763750.1:0-852 GCF_000696425.1 Galeopterus variegatus
GGTTCTATCCAGACATAGTTTTAATTGGCTTTCCTGATCCACCCTTGATCTGTATGCACAGCATATTCCACACATCATTTGTCTGTTGCATGTGAATAACATTCACCTACATATTCTCCCCTTCCCAGCTGCATTTCTCAATCCTCTTTTACATGGAATTAAATTTGAGGAGTCCTCTTTCCAACCACTGGTGAACATAAAGAGCACACTTTGCAAACTGGAGACCTGAGGATCACATTTAACCTGCGGATGTATTTTGTTTGGAAAGCATGCTCCTTAGAAAAACATCATTTAAAAAAAATTATTTTCAATTGTAAAATACACAACAAAATTTACCATCTTACCCATTTTAAGTGTACGGTTGAGTAGTGTTAAGTACGTTCATGTTGTGCCATCAGTCTCCAGAACTTTCTTATCTTGCAGAATGAAACTCTGTACCCATTCAATGACACTTTCCCATTTCCCTTCCGAGCCCCAAGCAGCCACCTTTCTGTACCTTCTCTGTGAATTTAACTATTCTAGATGAAAAAAATCATTTTCTAGTCAACATATGAAAAATGGAAGATTTCACCAAAAACAATTTGCAGCAGATCATTTGGTTCACAATATGGCAAAAATCAAATGGCTCTTAGTGGCGACAGCTTTATTTATACAGGTGTCCATTCCATCGTAGATCACAGTCCTCACCATTCCATTGTGGTGCTGCCTTCTGGTGAGGTGCCTGATGCAAGCTGCCTTTATTTCTGTTTTTATGCTGTATTCTCTTATTGTACAGAAATACTTCCTTGTATCCATGGCTTTGTCAATTATGGGAAAATGAAAACTAGCTGAAGAGGGCAGCTTACTTTAAGC
>NW_007763750.1:6046-6281 GCF_000696425.1 Galeopterus variegatus
TATTTTTCTGCCCTGCCTCCCTTCCCGATGAAAAAAAATCCATACATTTAATAACATCAGTAAAAAATCAAATCCATTTGTCTAAGTGAAACAAAATAACTGATTAGAGCACTTGCCTCTAAATAGATTTTTTTCATTTTGGTTCTATCCAGACATAGTTTTAATTGGCTTTCCTGATCCACCCTTGATCTGTATGCACAGCCGTATTCCACACATCATTTGTCTGTTTCATGTA
>NW_007763751.1:0-1366 GCF_000696425.1 Galeopterus variegatus
AGTTTCAGAACATATATTTTATTCTTTTATCCATTTTCAGTTGATTTTGGCATATGGTGAGGGGTAAGGGTCTAGTTTCATTTTTCTACATATGGATGTCTAGTTTCTCAGTACCATTTATTGAAGAGGCAGTCTTTTCCCCAGTGTATGTTCTTGATGCCTTTGTTGAAGGTCAGTTGACTGTAGGTATATGGGCTGATTTCTGGTTTCTCTATTTTGTTCCATTCATCCATGTTTTTATGCCATGCTGGTTTGGTTACTCTAGTTTTGCAATATAATTTAAAGTCAGGTAGTGTTATGCCTCCAGCTTTATCTATCTATCTATCTATCTATCTATCTATCTATCTATCTATCTATCTATCCCTCTCTCTCTGTCTCTCTCTTTCTCTCTATCTATCTATCTATTTATTTATTTACTTATTTTGCTCAGGATTGTTTTGGCTACTCAGGGTCTTTTGTTTTTCCATGTAAACATTGGGATTGTTTTTTCTATTTCTGTGAAGAATGTCATTGATATTTTGATAAGGATTGCATTGAATCTGTAGATCATTTTGGATAGTACGGACATTTTCTCATTGTTATTTTTTCCTATCCAAAAGCTTGGAGTATCTTTTCATCTTCTTGTGTCTTCTTTAATTTCTTTCAACAGTCATTTGTAGTTCTTGTCATAGAGATCTTTCACACCCTTTGTTAATTTTATTCTTAAGTAAAGAAACATATTCACAACATAATCACAATTTTTAACTTGGCTCATCAATATCTTTCAGACATCAAGTCATAAAAATGTGACATAACTATATACCAGGAAAAATAAAATAGAGGAAGAAGTGTTAAAAAGAAGCTTTCAATAGACAATGTCACAAATCAAAAGTAGTTGAAAACAATATTAACAAAATGGAGAACAATGAAGTCAGTAACACAGGAAACCGTTGAAAGATGGAGAACAATGAAGTCAGTAACACAGGAAACCGTTGAAAGATCTGAAAGACTCTAGGAAGTAGGACCGCAAGGTAGGGACCTCTGGGAAGTAGGACCGCAAGGTAGGGATGGCGACTGAGAGATGTTGCTGAGTATAAAAATAGGCTTTTAAAGATAAACTAAAATGTCACCTCTTCTCATGAGCCCTACCAATGCAAAGTGAGTTCCTTTCTTCATGTGTTCCCTCAGCACTTTATCTACATCTTCTTTATTGTGGTACTTAGCACACGGAACTGTAATTGATTATTCATGTGTCTGTTGCCCTCACTTCCTGTACATTTTCTACTCCTAGCACAGAGTATGGTTCCGGATGCAAAATAATGTCAGCTATGTTCTTTTTCCCTTAAGTAAATTTTTCTTGAAGTAATCCTATACTCAATCATCTCTA
>NW_007763751.1:5984-6281 GCF_000696425.1 Galeopterus variegatus
CTTTTCAGAAGCTATTTTATGGAGTTAAGAAGAGAACTGTCAGGGAGGAAGGAAGAAATATGTGAAAGGTGAAGGACAGAAGGGAGGGAAAGAAGGAAGGAGGCTTGAAAGGAGAAGTGAAGAAAAATGAAAAGATACAGAAATGAATGTGATATATATGTTAGCTCCCTTATATACATAGGGAGATAGACTTTTATAAGCTTTACTAAGGTATAATTGACCAAAAATAAGCTGTGCATAATTAATATGTACCATTTAATAAATTTGATGTCAAGAAAACATCACCACTATCAATAT
>NW_007763752.1:0-625 GCF_000696425.1 Galeopterus variegatus
ATCTAAGTAAACTCATCACACCAAGCTCATCGATCAACGTAAACTCATCAGACCGAGCTCATCGACCTAAGTAAACTCATCGGACCGAGCTCATCGATCTAAGTAAACTGATCAGACTGAGAGCATCGATCTAACTAAACTCATCAGACCGAGGTCATCGATCAGCGTAAACTCATCAGGCCAAGCCCATCGATCTAAGTAAACTCTTCTGACAAATCTCATCGATCCTCAGTAAACTCATCAGACAAAGCACATCGATCTGAGTAAATTCATCAGAGCGAGATCTTCGATCTGAGTAAACTCATCAGACCGAGCTCATCGATCCAATTAAACTCATCAGACTAATCTCATCGATCTAAGTAAACTAATACGACCAAGCTCATTGGTCTAAGTTAACTCATCAGACCAAGATGTTCGATCTAAGTAAACTCATCAGACAAAGCACATAGATCAAAGTAAACTCATCAGACCAAGCACATCTATCTAAATAAACTCATAAGACCAAGCTCATCGATCTAAGTAAACTCATCGGACTGAGCTCATCGATCTAAGTAAACTCATCATACCAAGCACATAGATCAAAGTAAACTCATCAGACCAAGCACATCTATCTAAATAAACTCAT
>NW_007763752.1:5969-6280 GCF_000696425.1 Galeopterus variegatus
TACTCATTAGACGAAGCTCATCGATCAAAGTAAACTCATCAGAGAAAGCTATTCGATCTAATTAAACTCATCAGACTAAGCCATTCGATCTAAGTAAACTCATCACACCAAGCTCATCGATCAACGTAAACTCATCAGACCGAGCTCATCGACCTAAGTAAACTCATCGGACCGAGCTCATCAATCTAAGTAAACTGATCAGACTGAGAGCATTGATCTAACTAAACTCATCAGACCGAGCTCATCGATGTACGTAAACTCATCAGGCCAAGCCGATCGATCTAAGTAAACTCTCTGACAAATCTCATCGA
>NW_007763753.1:0-207 GCF_000696425.1 Galeopterus variegatus
CATAGCGGACATACCATGAGTTCCACTAACATTAAAAGCTGCAGAGGCATCTGGTCACTTTTGCTTCCTTATGCTACCAGAGCAACAGGCAAAGAAGAACACTCTCATAAAGTCAGTGGTAATTCACCCAGACCATCAGAAGATATGGTGCTGCTTCATTATGAGGACATGAAAGATTGTGTTTCACACTCAATTTATATTCCGGAG
>NW_007763753.1:3432-3671 GCF_000696425.1 Galeopterus variegatus
AACTGTGATTGCTCCACTTTCAGAATCCTGTCCCAGAGGTTTGCTTTCCAGAGCACTTCCCATTTAAACTGTCTTAAATTTGGTCCCCTTTAAAAGCAGAGCCTGCGGTAAAGACTTGCATGCAGTTAGTTTTGGGAAGTGATCCCAAGGAATCGGAGATAGGGATTTGCAAAAGTGAAAAATGGAAAGAAAGAAAGCTAATTCAAGGATGAGTTACTGAGTTTATCACAACTGTGACT
>NW_007763753.1:5831-6280 GCF_000696425.1 Galeopterus variegatus
CTACTGCCCAGCAACCACATTGACACACATGAAAGGACTGCATGGTGGATGTCAGAGTCCTTAATTCTTCATCCACTTATAGAAAGCAGCAGTTTTTAAGGAGGGAGGCAGAGTCCATGTTGACACTAGATCCCCTTGGGAATAGGAGTGATAAATCTACCTGGACCATATACAGAAGAGTTCCATGTGGGTTGGGGAGAAGAGAACATCATTATGCATAACTTACAATTAGCATCCTTGTAGTGGATTTAATTATGCCCCCCCCAAAACTCACTGAGGCATGAATCGTGTCCCCCAAGTTTTATGTATTACAAACAGCCCCACTGTGACTGTTAAGAGAGTGAGAAATCCTATCATGGTAATTGAAAGGTGGAGCCTTGAAGAAGTGTCTCTCTCTCTCTCTGCTTCCACCATCTTGCAATGTGAGACCTCTGGGTCACTGTCACCAC
>NW_007763754.1:0-259 GCF_000696425.1 Galeopterus variegatus
CCCCGTAGGAAAATGTGAAGAAGGAAATTGTCACGTGCTATTGATGATGTCAGCTCAGACATTGTACTCAAAGGCTGATAAGTGCAATTTGTTTTCCTAGTGTAGCATGCGGTCTCTAAAGTGGCCCTCATGATCCTCACCTTCTGATGTTCATATCTCTGTGTAATCCTCTCCCTCTCTTTGAATTCAGGCAGAATCTGATTTGCCTCCTACTAGGAATATGGCAAAGATGATTGGCTGTCACTCCCATGGTTGCCTT
>NW_007763754.1:5796-6280 GCF_000696425.1 Galeopterus variegatus
CACTGTACTTAAGATGGGAAGATCCTGTATAGAGGAATTCAAAGTTTAGTGAAGTTCAGGGCTCTACTTTGTCTTCTCTTTCATCCCAGTTCATTTTTTTTTTTAAATATTGTATGTTTTTCCAAAGGAGTAAATTCAAAGATTTACTCTCAGTCTTTAATAACTTTACCTGATATTGAAAGGAATGTTTAGAAAATTGACCTGCATTGATAAAAAAATATTTTAAAGTCCTTTTAAATTTTGTTTTATAGAGGCTTGTTTGCTACTAATGGGTGTGAGTAAGTTAGATATTCTATACCGGAGACTTCTCCTCACAAAACTTTTTATCAGAGGATGGGGAAGACCAGAGGATCTCAAAAGGTAAGCATTTTTTCCCAGAGTATCTGTTCTGAATATGCTTTTTAAAAAATTTATTTAAAAAATTTTTTTTGGTGGCTGGCCAGTAAAGGGATCTAACCCTGGACCTTGGTGTTATCAGCACCAT
>NW_007763755.1:0-1739 GCF_000696425.1 Galeopterus variegatus
CGTGCCTCTGCCCATACCCCCTTCTTGGTGTGTCCCCCCAGGGAAATGAAGCCCTAATAAAAAATATACTTAATGTGCTCATATAAAATCCAACATTCCCCTCCATGAGATAAACCCTAAACCCTGTTTAAAGAAAACAGGGATCCTTAGACCCAGTAGATTGTCCAAGCGCCTCAGGGATGCTTGGGACCACACAAAAAAGAGGGACAGGCAGGGCTCCACCACACCCACCCACAGGGCCCACGTCCCACTGGCTTTCCACTGACGTCACTCGAGGTTCTAAATGACTCGGGTCAAGCTGAGTGAGGGAAGGAGCAAGAAGAATGTCAGGTCCACCTCAACTGCCACTGGAGACACACGGGGCTCCTCATTCCAGCGCCATCCCACAGAACTTCCTGCAACGAGGCAGGGGTTCTCCACCTGTGCTGTCCTGTCTGGTGGCCACATGTGACAACTGACATGTGCCCTGTTGACTGAGGAACTGAATTATTAATTTCACTTAGATGTAAATAGCCATATGTGATTAGTGACTGAGTCTTAGTGCTCACCTGTCAAGACTTTGGCTACCATTAATTTATAACTTCCTAGGGCAAGATAACATAGTCCTATATGACATACTTAGTGACTTGGATTTGGTCTCCCAGTTTTCCTCCCCAAGTGGTCGGGCCATTTTCTGCTGATTGCCTCAGGGGCTGTTCCTGTTACAAGCCCAGCTCACTGAAGGGACCGTGTTAGGTGTCCTAGAGGGGGTGGGAGAGAGGCAGGACGCTATGGAGAAGCATAGCAGCATCACCCTTGGTGGGGAGGAACACCACAACCATGGAGTCTACGGTCAAAGGGGACCCAGGCCTGGCACCCCATCAGTGACCCATGAACAGGGCTCCCCACCTGTGATACAAAGTCACAGCCCACGTGTGGCCACAGCAGATCTTTCTGCCTGGAGGGGCCACGGGGGTGGGGTGATGGGTTTGGGGCAGGGCCAGAGCACAGTGAAGAATAACCAGCGCGAGCCCCTCAAATCAAAGCATCACCCCAGGCCCTTCTTCATACAATCTTGGAGAGGGGGCAGGAGGCATGCTCAGTGATAAATGAATTTGAATTTCCCTTCAGCCTTGTAAAAGGGGGTGGTCAACAGTCTGTATTCAGTAAATCAAAAGAAAGAAATGAGGTATTTCTTGTGCACTGAAGCTGGAGCACTTGTATCCGCTACATGCACACTTTAAAAACCCCACTGTCATGGTAATGAATACCACAACAGCTCTAGAACATGGACTGCTTGGTGGTGGCTGAGGGCACGCTTTTCTGTACTTTTTCCACCTCAGATTCAGGCAAAGGTTGTCACTAACTCCTGGGCTGCCACTTTGGTGCCTGTGCATTAAGAGCTCACATGTCCACAGAAAATGAAACAGATCTCATTTCAAAGAATCTTTTAAAAACTCCAGTAAAGAGTTAAGCAGAAGTCCCAGTGAGTTGTGGTAACATCTTGATGTTTTCTAAGATCATTGTTCTGAACTCTCATTAAAATGGTGTATGAAAATAGAAAAATCTGGCTGAAATGCCAGTGTTAACCCTCCAGTAGCTGGAGGTGGAGCTGGTGGATGCGGAACTGCAGCTGAAAGTAATTAAAAGCAAACTGAAGTTAGACTTAATGTCTTCAAAAGCCTAGAAGATGGGGCCGGCCCGATGGCGCACTGGATAGTGCGCCGCTTGGGAAGCGCGGCAGCGCTCCCGCCCGAGGG
>NW_007763755.1:6035-6280 GCF_000696425.1 Galeopterus variegatus
CCTCTTCCCTGGCCAGCTCGCTGTTAAATGTCCACATCAGAGTGAACAGAACCAAGCCAGCCGTGCCTCTGCCCATACCCCCTTCTTGGTGTGTCCCCCCAGGGAAATGAAGCCCTAATAAAAAATATACTTAATGTGCTCATATAAAATCCAACATTCCCCTCCATGAGATAAACCCTAAACCCTGTTTAAAGAAAACAGGGATCCTTAGACCCAGTAGATTGTCCAAGCGCCTCAGGGATGCT
>NW_007763756.1:0-412 GCF_000696425.1 Galeopterus variegatus
AGTCTGTGTCCAGTCCTATTTCCTAAAGTGTTTCTCCTATGTTTTGTTTAAAAGTTTTATTGTTTCAGGGTGTATATTTTCACTGGGGAAGGGACTGCCTCTTCAGCAAATGGTGCTGGGATAACTGGATATCCATATGCAGGAGAATGAAACTAGACCCATACCTCTCACCATATACTAAAATCAACTCAAAATGGATTAAGGATTTTTGAAGAACTCTTATGCAAAGTCCTATGCCAGTGGAATTTTTGATAGGGTTGGGCTGTTCTTTCTGATTTAACATCTTTATCTGCAGTTGGCCCACCGAAAGTTTTTACTTTTTCATTCACCAATTTTGGCTTTTTTTCAAGTCCTTTATTGCTTAGTTATTATCTCCTGGCCTCAGGGTGTGAAGGGACTCGTCAGTCCATGC
>NW_007763756.1:6064-6280 GCF_000696425.1 Galeopterus variegatus
GTCGTTTATAATTCACCATGAGGTGTGTTCTGATGAATTTAACTGGTCCACATAAAAAAAAACCAAAAGATACAAATGAGATTAAAAAGCAATAGACTCAACTTTAAAAGTTTGTCGATATCTTTTAAAATTTGTGTCGGGCTGGCCTGGTGGCGCACTGGAGAGTGTGCCGCTTGGGAGCGCTGCGGCGCTCCCGCCGAGGGTTCGGATCCCATG
>NW_007763757.1:0-2403 GCF_000696425.1 Galeopterus variegatus
AAAGCCATCTCTCCTCTTTTAGCTTACCACTGCAGGGTCCTTCCTTCCATCTTAAGCCTATGCATGAAGTTGTCAGTCATTTTGTTCAAACATATTACAACCTTTGAGGGTCTGGGGCAGGAACTCAGGGTGGGAAAGAGCAGAACATCTTCTTTGGAGACCTCACAATCAACTGCCAAATGTTTCTCTGTTGCTCTCTATTCTTCTTTATTGATTAATATTAATAGGTGTTGTGCTTTTTTATCTTTGATATGTATTGATCCCCAAAAGGGGAATAAATTAGAAAAAAAAATCAAATCATTTTATTAATATTGGGATTAAAATCTTCAGGAGAAAACAAAAACTAAAACAACAATTGAGCGAGCACTATGTCAATTATATCAATCAAAGTAGGAAGTATGTAATAAGGAATTTCACTGGGTCCTGTCCTTAGTTTTTGAGAGGGAACCTCTTGTTATTCTTAATTTTATGTGTCAATTTGACTGGGTCATAGTGCCCAGATATGTGGTCAAACATTATTCTAGATCCTTTTGTGTTTTCTTTGGAGGGATTATATTTAGACAGAAGGACTTGCAGTAAGGTAGTTTACTCTCTATAATGGGTTTCATCAAACCAGTTGACAACTTTAATGGAAAAAGACTTACCTCCCTGGAAGAAGAGGGTTTTCTGACAGCAGATTTCCTTTGCACTGCAACTCTTTCCTGGGTGTCCATCCTGCTGGCCACAGATTATGGACTTATATAATTGGCTTACAATTACATAAGCCAATTCCTTAAAATCAATCTATCTAGAGAGAGCAAAACATCATTAAGCAGCCCATAACTGCTCATGTGTGTGTATAAACATACACACACACACACAATGGCTCTTCAAAAAATTCATGAAAAGATTCGTATTATCTTTTAATTCTACTTTTTTGCAAACATTTTGAAGTACCCATATACACACACATACACACACCCACTTGGAATTTTACGAGTTATAAGAGTATCTTTTTTATTCATAATGAGACACTTATGCTAATTAGGTGACTCATGATGGGGCCCTAATAGTTTATACTAACAATATGACTCAGGGCAGTTGCTGGTCATACCAGAAAAACCAAGCACATGATTAGAGAGCTCAGGCTTTGAGCCACATAATATCAGCCAGACCTCCAGCTGGAGACTGAGTCACATGGACAATGGTTCAATCGATCATGCCTACTTAATACAATCTAAGAAAAACTCTGAACATGGAAGCTCAGTTGAATTTCTTTGATTGATTATACATTTTGGGTATTACTGTACATTGGTGTCAGAAGGGAACTCCTTCCCTGAAGATGCTGGAAACCTCATATCTGGAATCTTTTCAGAATTTGCCTTATGTAGCTCTTCTTTGGATGTTTCTTCATTTTATCTTTTTGTTGTAATACAACTGAAATTGTGAGTACAACATTTGCAGTGAGTTCTGTGTGTCTTCCTAGCAAATTACGGAACCTGAGGATGTTTGTGGTAACTCTGAAATTGGTAGTCAGTAGTCTGAAGTGAGGTTACCTGGGGACCACTGAACTTATGGCTGGTGTGTAAAGAGGGAGCAGTTTTGTGGAGGGTTGTACCATTAACTTTGATTTTGGCAAACTCATTGCAGAAAGAGTTATGCTGCACTTAATTAAGTAAAAACATGTCCTCATTAAAACTTTTAAATTATAAAAATTGCATTATGTTTCAGATTTCAGAGGCTTAAGTCCAGGGATATGAGTTAATAGGAATCTCAGAAAGTTTTTAAGTTAGTTTTCACCTTAATTTAAAAACCTGTCTCCTTCTCTATAACCTAGCTACTTGACCTTGCCAAAATCATTTAACCTATTTTTTTTTTTTTTGTCCTTTTTGAGACCAGCTGCACCGCGCTCAGCCAGTGAGTGCTGTGAGTGCACCGGTCATCCCTATATAGGATCCGAACCCGTGGCGGGAGCACTGCCATGCTCCCAGCGCCACACCCTCCCGAGTAAACCACGGGCTCGGCCCTCATTTAACCTATTTAATGCTCAATTTTTTTCAAATGTAAAATGGCGATAATATCTACTTTGCTTAATTTCTATGATGATTAAATTAGATAATGTATGTAATTAATTGCTTAGCCCACAATAAGATCCTCATAAAGTTTATAATTTATGAATATCATTTTTTCACTGTTTAATGATAAATAAAGCTCTAACATCAATAGAAAACTCAAGCTGTACTAATATAGTCCTTCCTTATATGCAGACCAACCTAACAAATAAAAAATAAAATTTTATGTTAGTTAAAGAAAGTAAAGGAAGTTAAATAGCATGAATCTTTAAAGACAGAAAGCTATTATTAAATCAATACATTTAGCTCAAAAAAGTGGACGGTCTTGGCCAAGGAATGATAGATAATATGC
>NW_007763757.1:6032-6280 GCF_000696425.1 Galeopterus variegatus
AGCAGCATAAAACCAACTAAGACATCGTCTTTCTCTCTTATTTCAGTTTTTATTTTATATTTCTCGTATTTCCATTAAACTGTCTTTCTAATCAAGTTGATTTAGTAGCTGAAGTGAAAATGAAGAACATTTACAACAAAAAATATATAAAATATATACAATTTAATTAAATCGTATATTACTCTAAATGCAACTCTCCCCCACTTCAGCTGATACCATGCACAAGCTTTCTTTATATTCTGTTTATG
>NW_007763758.1:0-1153 GCF_000696425.1 Galeopterus variegatus
TGTCTTACTGAGCCCTGACTTTTCAAGGCAGAAATTTTGGAATCTGGAAGGAAGAAATTTTGTACTGGAAAGAATTTGGACAATACAAGTATGTTAAGAGCGATCCAGAGGTCTGGAAGACAAAATGTAGCCCCTTTGGGGGGGGGTCCCATGTCAAGATAAGACAAGACTTTGATGACTTATGGCTATTGAGTGAGTTTTTTTAATTTGATGGTGCAGCATTATCTTGAACCATTTGTCAGAGTGTTGAAAACTTTGAATTTTATGTTGAGTATGACTTTTGGATTGAAAATAAGCATCATAGCAAAATTTGAGCACTTATTACATTCCAGGCAGTGTAAGCATTTTATATAAATCATCTAATTTATCCTTAACATCCACCCATTGGAATAGATATTTTAGTTAAGTACAGTTTGCAGAAAAGGAAACTGAAGCTTAAGGCGTAATGTGACTCGACCCTGATGGTATGTGTCCGACCTGACCCTTGAGCTCACATCTCTATGATTCCAAAACGTATGTTATCACCGTGACCTCTCTCTGTAGCAATTCTAATCGTGAGCTTTAGAAACCTCTTGCAGACTCCATTTTATCAGAGACTGAAGTGGTACAACTCTTCGTGATGCTGTATGTATTTGAATCATTTATATTTTAAAAAATGATTAGTGTGACATCAGGGGACATAGCAGACTATCCAATATATTTCTTCTTTTTCATTAAACCACAGCTAACTGGAAGAATTATCTGCTTGAATCCAATAGCATTTATTCAATGTGCTGACTGGACCAGCTTCTGAACTCGTCTCCCTACTTTTCTCTTACTCTTCTATGGCTTATTTTCGCAGGTCAGCCAGAATAATCAATTAAATGTACATCAGGTCATGTTGATTCGTTGCCTAAAACCTACAAGGGCTTCCCACAATGCACACAATATTGTTAGTTGAAAGGTTTCTATGTAGTCTACGCGGCTCTGAAGTCATGTCATATGTCACCTGCTCCCCCACAATCATTCAGCCAGACAAGCCCTTCTGGTTTTTCTCAAATGCTGGAAGCATTCTTGGTCTTAGGGACTTGTGCTTACTTATAATTCACTCTACCCTATCTATACACACATCTTGGTCTTTCTCTTCATTCAAGTCTCAACTCAAATGTGGCCT
>NW_007763758.1:5541-6280 GCF_000696425.1 Galeopterus variegatus
CTCCTAATCCTCTGCTCCTTATGTCTGTTTCACCCACTGGTCCTCTGGATGTGCCCCTAATATTTGCTGCTTGAACCTCTGCTTGCTTGCCCAGCCCTGTGATTTTGCATGGTATCCAATCGCCATTCTGTCCTGTCATTCTGCCTTTCTATTTGTAACATTTCTTTAGCTCCAAAATTTTTGTCCATTTTCTTTTTCTTCCTTCCTTTTATTTGTTTATTTTATTTTATTTTATTTGTTACCTGTAGAGTAACACAACCCTTGGCTTGGTGTCGCCCACGCTCAGCCAGTGAGCGCACCAGCCATCCCTACATAGGATTCAAACCTGCGGCTGAGCCACCAACTGCCCGGCAGTCTCCCGAGTGAGCCACGGGTTGGGCCCACAAAGTACAGTCTTTTTTGTGTGTGAGACGGGAAAGGGGATCACAACCCTTGGCTTGGTGTCGCCCCCACCGGGCTCAGCCAGTGAGCACATCAGCCATCCCTGTACAGGATCTGAACCCGCGTCGGGAGTGCTGCTGTGCTCCCAGCGCCGCACTCTCCCGACTGAGCTACGGTCGGCCTTAGCTCCAAAATTTTGAAAGATGTTTTAATTTAACAAACAAAAATTATCATGAACAAAGATGCTACGTCAAGGGAGAAATCACTAAGTATATTTAAAGTCAAATTCACATCTTCTTAATGTCTACTGGTATTTATTCCCACTGCTGGCTAGGTGTGTTTATCCTACCAAGATGTA
>NW_007763759.1:0-219 GCF_000696425.1 Galeopterus variegatus
GAAGTCCACGAAAAGGTTTTGTTGTTTGTCTTTGGTTTGTTTTGCTTTATTCACCTGGGATAGGAAATATAACTTTAATGTAAGAAAGATGTTTAATCAATTGCACTAGGAGATTAATGGCCAGAAGACCATTTTGAAAGTAATTGCACCTCCTAAATTTAATAGCATGGTCCTGGGAGAAGGGAGAAACAATGGAGTTAGAGAGAAGAGGCTAGATTT
>NW_007763759.1:5770-6280 GCF_000696425.1 Galeopterus variegatus
AGTTTTTCATGGAAGAGGTAATACTGTAACTGGTTCCTAAAAATGAAGGAAATTTAGGAAGTGAAGAGGACACAGATGTTAGTTAGGTTCACAGTTTGGGCAAAAGGCATAGTTTCAGAAATTGATATGGCATTGAGTCAAGGTCCTAAACTGGACTGGAGTTTGTCAAGAAGACCATAGTGGCAGGACCTTAAGATACAGGGTAGAGTGATAGTAGGGAGTGAGTCTGGAAAAGTACTTAGATGCCAGCCTTCATGCCAAGCTGGAGTTTGGATTTTATCTGTAAATTTCAGGAAGTCCACGAAAAGGTTTTGTTGTTTGTCTTTGGTTTGTTTTGCTTTATTAACCTGGGATGGGACCTAGTAGCTTTGTTTTTAGAAATATAACTTTAATGGAGGAAAGATGTTTAATCAATTGCACTAGGAGATTAGTGGCCAGAAGACCATTTGGAAAGTAATTGCACCTCTTAAAGTTAATAGCATGGTCCTGGGAGAAGGGAGAAACAATGGA
>NW_007763760.1:0-388 GCF_000696425.1 Galeopterus variegatus
TCATAAACAGGCTTTCAGTGCCTTTTCCTTTCTCTTCCTTTTCCAGTACACCTATAATATGAGTGTTTGTATTCAAGGTTATCAGAAAGATCTCATAGGATTTCTTCATTTTTTTTTTAATTCTTTTTTCTTTTTTTGGTCCAAATACGTTAATTTTAAAAGCCTGTCTTTTAGTTCAGAAAATCTTTCTTCTGCTTGTTTTAGCCTTCTGCTTATGCTGTTGATTTGATTTTATATTTTGTTGAATGAATTCTTCGGTTATAGGATTTCTGCTGGTTTTTAAAATTTTTTCTGTCTCTGTTGAATTTCTCATACATGTCCTGGATCTTTTTTTTTTTTAACTTCATTTTGATTTCTATTTTTTTGTCCTTCATGTTGAGTTTTCTTA
>NW_007763760.1:6004-6338 GCF_000696425.1 Galeopterus variegatus
GACTAGGAAAGAAAATGTGACTCAATTTGGTCAACAAAATGAAGGGAGAAGCCTGTTGTGAGGATTCTGGAAAACATTTTTCTACCTGAAATGAGAAAAACACATGAGAAGAAGGATTTGTTCTCCACCGATCCTGTTTCCTTCTTTCAAACTCTGTCATGTCATGAATAGATACCTAGAGCTATAGCAGCTATTTTATGACCCTGGGGAGAACCCAAAGTGATGCTGACCCTGCAAGCTGGCATTATTTATTACTCAACTAACGTTAGAACTTCCTACTTCCAGACTAAATTTATGTGGAGAAAAATATCTATTTAAGCACTGTTTTGAGTTA
>NW_007763760.1:11678-12284 GCF_000696425.1 Galeopterus variegatus
ACATAGTCAAAGCCATAGCACCAGCACTGAAATCTTCATAACAGACAGATCTAAAATCAAGAAAAAAGGGAGAAATGAGCATTCAAAGAGTGTAAGGAAATAGCTAAGATAAGGAGGCAAATCTGATCAGACATAAGGAGGTAAGAGAACATAGAGATCAGAGGGGAGGGCGCCAGGGACAATAGCGTGAGAATGTTTAAGACATTAGAGGCTATAGACATTGTGCCTGGAGACGTGAAATAAAAACGAAGAGCTGAGAGCCAGTGGGGAGTCCACTCTGTCTGCTTGCTTCCCCTGACAGTGCCAGCCTTCTGTTTCAGCTCCAAGGGTATTTTCATATATTTACACTCAATGCACCATCTGTTATTTTTCTGCCTGACTCATTATGAAATTGTACTGTACGTTAGAGCAACTGAAGTCTCTGGACCTCTGGGAATGAAAATTGTAGGTAACCAGGAAGTACACAGTGCAGGCAACTATTTTCCCTGATCCAACCTTTCTGAGGCCCTGGGTCACTCTCAGTGACAGTGACCCCACATCTCCAGTTGCTGGACATTGGCATGATGCTGCTGGCTTCTGCCTGGCCTAGTTAACAAGAAGCAGTTT
>NW_007763761.1:0-537 GCF_000696425.1 Galeopterus variegatus
TTTTTCTCTTCTACAACTGCTCTTGAATATTAGGTTATTCCTATAAAATACTACCCATGAATTTGTAAAGGTAATTACGAACTATTTCCATTTTAATGCTCTCAAGAACACTTTTCTTAATTATTCTGCACTACATAATATTAGAGCACATTCCCATTTCAGAGATGACATCAAGCAAGCAATAGGTAGTGACTGCTTGAGAGGTTAACGGTGAATTGTGGTTCAAGGTGTAAATTCACAGTCCTTGGTCCTTTGAGCCAGGCTTCCCNACGGTGAATTGTGGTTCAAGGTGTAAATTCACAGTCCTTGGTCCATTGAGCCAGGCTTCCCATGCCCACATATCCATGAAACAGCTGCTGTGAGTCGAAACTCTGAGAAAATTCTCAGCAAAGTGGAAGGTTATAAAGGTACCAAATTCTCCCTTCCCCTTTTCTCCTGATGCAAGAATCTGCCCCACTCCTCACACCTTCTCATCCCAGGGGCGGGCTCCCCACAGACAACTCAGTGCAGGTGCAAACGTCTCTACCTGACCCAAGG
>NW_007763761.1:2647-3920 GCF_000696425.1 Galeopterus variegatus
ACCACGTTTTGGGAACCACAGTATTAAAATGAAATTCAAATAGTTAAGAGACAGTTTTGATAGTAGGCAGTTGGTGGCTAATCTATTTATCCATCTTTATTTTTTTTGTTCAGATCAGGGAATCTTGCAACAAACCGTTAAATAAAAATATTATTCAATACAGTGCTCTTACTTAAGTGTTTTTCTTCAAGTGAAGGAAATGAAAATTCTTCTTGAAGGTCTCAGAACTTCCAGCCTTGGTGTGGATCTGAAGGGCAGGAGGACCCTTTGTTAAATACTACTTGGTGTCTGCACGCTTCTCTCCAACCGTGTCATGCACTGCTGGGGCAGTTTCAGGTCAACTCTGACAATATCGTTTTTCTAAGCAAAGGACCAAAAACATGAGCATGACTCTGATTATTAAATGTTGATTTTAAAGCCCTCCTGCTCTTCCTGTTTTTGTAATTTAAAGAAATCTAATCTTCCCAAACTGCCCTACTGTGGCTTTCTCCAACATCATGTTGAGCTTTGGGTTCAACATTGAGATTATGATTTAAAACAAAAAGAAAACAGCAACCTTAAAAGCCAAGATTTATTTTAGACCCAGGCCGTGGGCAGGCCAGCTGTTGACGGTGTGGTTGTACAGTGTGTGTGCATCCCTGCAAAGGGCACATGTGTGAGCCAGAAGTGGAGACCTCTGGTGCCACCCAACTTATGAAACATGTAAATATTTTATTGTTTAAGAACCCTGAGTATCTGAGTATTCCTGAGATAGGAAGTGCTCAGTTTCCATGGCTTCTGGTTTCAGGACACACCTCTGGGTTTCAAGCTGCTCCCCAAAGTCTCAGGCCCTTCCTTTATGTCCTCCCCTAGAGGAGAGTTACTGTTGCTTGTTGTACCTATTTTCAGTACCAACACAGGAGATTGAGACCTCAAGGGGTGGACTTATGAAAATGGCTGAGCATGCTTGGTAGAAAGGAGTTACATAATTCTAGTAGCTGAGCATGGTCAGTAAAAGGAATTTATACAGGCTTATACAACCCCAGTGACCAAGCATGCTCAGTAGAAGGGACTTTAACCTTTGACCTTCCACTGGACACACCAAAGAGCACAGATTGACCTTCCACTGGATGCACCAAAGAGCACAGAATATTCTTATTTTTTTTTTTTTTGTCTTTTGTCTTTTGTCCGTGTCCGGCAACGGATCACAACCCTCAGTGTTGCCCCCGTACCGGGCCGGGGACCGGCAACGGGATCGCAAGCCTCGGTGTTGCTCCCGCGCCTCGCTCAGCCA
>NW_007763761.1:4910-6280 GCF_000696425.1 Galeopterus variegatus
TGTTTTAGTTTTATTCGCTGACTCTGCTCCTGAACTCTTTCCTGTGGCAGAGTCAAGAACCTGGTAAGAGGATTGGGGGGGTGGGGGTCAAGGCCGGCTACTGGGCCTCCCAGACCCTCTCCTCCAGCATCATCAGGTTGCTTATTGGACTGGGGGACACAGGAAAGAATTTTAGGATTACAAAATTCCTACAAATGATATTAACATGGTATTTATTAAATGTAAAACTCCAAGAAGACAGTATTATTAACTTCCTAATTTTCAGTCCACCCCAGTAATATCAAACTTTTGTTTCAGTGGTTCTCACATGAGAACATTTTTGATTTTCTGAGGCAAATTCTAAGCTATTACAATACTTACCACTTGAACCATAAAGAATAATTCATTGATAGTCCTAGAACTTTTCACTTAAAAGCACCATATTATCTTTTTTATGTATTCAGCAGGCTTAACCTCAGATCCCAATGCAGTGGCAGAGAGCACACTTCATTTCCACTCATGTAGTCTTGTCTGTGTGTCAGTTGGTAGTTGCATTTGCTAAAACTGGGAACTCCTGACCCACAGACTGCAGCACACAGTTTGTTTGTGATCATTAAGTGAAGTAATAAAGGGATGGACCTCATAGTACGACTCAGAGATGGAGTCAATTTCATCCCAGGGTGAATATCCTGCTGCTCCACGTGCTAAGCAGCGACTGAGCTCCTACGTTGGTATCACTGTGGTTTCACTAAACCCCATTTCCACCTCTTCAGTGAGTAGGGGCTAAAGATACCACCGTGGGCTGCCCGAGTAGCTCAGCTGGTTAGAGTGCCATGTTATAGCACCAAGGTAAAGGGTTTGGATCCTTGTACTGGCCAGCCACCAAAATAAATAAAATCAAGATGCCAGGGAATTTTTTTTGTTTGTTTTACTCCTCTCTCTATATAGTTATTTTATATACCCGGGCTTAACAGCATCATTTGCTGTCCTTACTAAGAACAAATGCTACGGGGGTGAGGTTAGGACAAAAGAGCATTCTGAAAAGGGGACAGAGACTGGACAGATGCAAAGCTCAGTGTTGGGAAAGAGTTTAGTAGAATGATTTTGAGACCCAGAGAAAGATGAGAACAGAATACCCTAAGTGAACAAATGCATCAGAGACCAAGGTCTGGGGAATTGCCTTCAGAAAACCTTACACCAAGGGCCAGATTGAGGCACGATTCCCAAGGTCAGAGCCAAAGGAAGTCAGACGGTTTGCAGAAGTGACCCAAGGAGACAGCTGGCATAGAGACTATGTAAAAAGCACCCAATGGTGGCTGTCCCCTGGCCATGTGTGAGAATCATCTGGAGCTTTGGAAAAATGCCAATGCCTGGAGAGACAAATGACTTTT
>NW_007763762.1:0-365 GCF_000696425.1 Galeopterus variegatus
TCAAGGCTCCACCTTTCAATTATCGTAATACGATTTCCCACCCTCTTAATCACAGCAGGGGCCAAGTTTACAATGCATAAAACTTGGGAGACACAATTCAAACTTCAGTGAGTTTTGGGGGGATATGATTCAATCCACTACACTCACCAATGTAAAAAGCTGGAAAGAAAGGGGACAGGGGGAAGATAGATGAGGGAGATTGAAAAGAAGCTATCAGTGGGATAGGATGAAAATCCAGAAAATGGGATGTCCAGGAGAACAATGGGGCAAAAAATAGAATATCAGTGCAGAAGGACTGATCAGCTGTCTCAAATGCTGCTGCTAAGTCAGGTCGAATAAGGACTGATCATTTATGAGTGGATTTA
>NW_007763762.1:5853-6280 GCF_000696425.1 Galeopterus variegatus
TCATTGGCATGTAGATGTTATTTCAAGCAGTGAGATTGAATGAGAGCAATAAGAGAGTGAATGCAGAGAGAAAGAGGACCAAGGCTTGAGCAATGAAACTCTCTGTATTAGTCTGTTTGTGTTGCTTATAACAAAATACACAGAACTGGTTGATTTATAAATAAAAAACGTATTTGCTTACCATTTTGAAGGCTGGGAAGTCCATGGTCCAGGGAACACAGCTAGTGAGGGTCTTGATGGTGGTGACAGTGATGGGAGGATATCACATTGCAAAATGGCAGAGCAGAGAAAGCCCTCAGAACCATGCTCCTGACCACCATTTTTAATCCATTCACTACTTCATGGCCCTACAATCTAATCACCAATTCAAGGCTCCACCTTTCAATTATCGTAATACGATTTCCCACCCTCTTAATCACAGCAGGGG
>NW_007763763.1:0-381 GCF_000696425.1 Galeopterus variegatus
GAAGGATGCATGGGCTGAAGCTGGGAGATCAGTTAGGGGCTGTTGCGATAATCTGGGAAGAGACCATAGTGTCTGAAACAGGGTTTTGGAGGTGCAAATGGTGAGAAGTATCAGATTTTAAATGCATTTTGAAGATGGAGTCAACAGATTTTGTTGGTGGGTGGGACATGATGTTTGAGAGAAAAAAAAGGAAAAGGGTGATTCTGAGATTTATATCCTGAGAAACTGCAGAAAGTTGCCCGCTACTGACATGATGAATGTGGGCTAGAAATAAGTATGGAAAGATCGAAAACTCAGCAGAATGTTTTATGTTTGGTATTTCTATAATGGACCCATATGTAGGTGTGATAGTTAGGTAAATGAGACTGGAAGTCAGTGGAG
>NW_007763763.1:6039-6280 GCF_000696425.1 Galeopterus variegatus
ACTGTTTACATTTAAATATGTTAAACTTAAGAAAATAATTAGCATTTGGTGAAAGTATTACGTGGTAGAATGGTATAAGCATGCCTTGACATTGGACAAAACGAGCTGCCATCACTGAACCCATAAATGTCACGTAAGTGGGCAAAAAGTGTGTCATTACTTTAGTCACCCAGATATGGCTTGGGTAATGCCAATATTCCATATTTTCAGATTATTAAATCCATCACTCATCTTCCTGTCG
>NW_007763764.1:0-614 GCF_000696425.1 Galeopterus variegatus
TGCTGTCAGGTTCCCGGCACAGAGAAATGTCACTGTTGGAAAAAATATAATTAGATCTCATTTGCTTAAACCCATAAAAAAGGAAAGGCAATGAACTCAATAGTTCACCATACAATGTGAGATGTTGGTTAGAAATGGAATAATTTCTTTTAATCTTCTCTGTACATGTTGGTTATTGACCTGGGTTTTACCAGATGATTTTTTGGCAACAAATCATTGGTTCTTACCTCTTCTTAGCAAAATAACTGCCCTCCTTGGCCTTTACCTTGGGATGCCACCCGTGGCTTTCTGCTCCCATTTCTCAGCACACACTCTGCCTTACGTCTCACTTCTCGTGTGGAACCTGACTGCTCATGTGCTCCAAACACTCACTCCAGAGTCTGACCCAGCCAGCCAGCAGCTTCAGACCTCTGGGTGTTGGCCACATTGTGTTGCACTTCCCTCTGGGGCTTTCTCCTACAATCAAGTGTCAGCGTCTCTATGAGGAAAGACAGTAATTGCAAGCCTACTGTGGGTGTGAACCAGACTCCCCGTGTGATTCTAATGTCCCTACTACTTATCTTTGCTCCTTCTGGCCCATCTTTTCTTTAGCCAGAAGTGGCTTAGCCTTCACT
>NW_007763764.1:5932-6280 GCF_000696425.1 Galeopterus variegatus
CTACAGATATGGATTTTAAGGTCATTACTGGTACATTTTATCTAGATTGAAATTTAGGTATTCCTTTCTTTTTTAAAAAAAATTTTATTATGAACTTTTATGGGATACAAAGCTAATTGTCACCCCTCATGCCTGTGATGTGAGGGCCAGATTCCTACTGGCAGTATACCCATTACCAGAAATTAGGTATGCCTTTCTATCAATGACATTGTGTAATCACCGGAGGCCTGAGTGAAGGCTGAAATTTTGTGAAGAGAATTTGCATTTGCTACTCCTTGTAATCTGAGAGCCCCATCACTGTAAACTCCTTCTGGATAAATTCTCTGCCTGAGGATATTTGGACTTCTC
>NW_007763765.1:0-299 GCF_000696425.1 Galeopterus variegatus
GCCAACTGATTCAAAGGTCTTTGCTCTTTTCCTGACGTGGTGATAATCTTCCACCTGAACCAAACTAAGCAGCCTGCTTCTCTGTGAAGCCTGCACTGACCCTCCTCCACCCTGGTCATATCCTGTTCACCACAGCTCCACTGGTGCCTAGCACGGTCCCAGATCACACTAAAAAAGAAGACACTGAATTACTAAATGAATAGTCCGTATACAGTGCTTGTTCTGCTTTACATTTCTTGCCATCCCCAGTCTTCTAGCATCTGCAGGGAAGCCGCCATTGGAGGTGGGGGAGACCGGCT
>NW_007763765.1:6052-6280 GCF_000696425.1 Galeopterus variegatus
TTGAAAAACTATCCACATAAACACAATTTAGCATTAAAATACTGAATGTAAATCTTAAAGTCTTTTTATTATTTAAGTTACATTCAGAGTGTATTTCCCCCACACCGTTTCTTAGAAATTCTGTTGTGAAAAGCAATTCCATAGTAACTGAGAATTCCCCAGCCTGCAAAAAACTAACTGGGAATCTTTTAGAGGGTAGGCGTCGCTTCTCCAGGACTGGACTTCTTT
>NW_007763766.1:0-354 GCF_000696425.1 Galeopterus variegatus
CTCTCAGTATTTCTGAAGGAAACGTCAAATGAGTTTGCCCTGGGGTGCATTAATGATCAGAACATCTGATCAGATCAGTTTCATGACTGAATCAAGGGACATTTCCTATGATATTAGCCTATTTTTTAAATGGGGTTTTCCTCTAATCTCATTTAAGAACCTAGAAGTAGTCCTGTGTCTTAACTGTACCTGCATCCTGAAGATGGTTTCTGTGGGGCTCTGCTCTTGTTGAGGCAAGTTTTTTTTTATCCTCTGCAGACTTTTTTTGTGGTTATTCCTTTAAACTTCAAAGAAAAAAAGCCGATGGATCAGCCATTCATTTACTGGAGCTGAAATTTTGCTTGCCACTAGCTT
>NW_007763766.1:5921-6280 GCF_000696425.1 Galeopterus variegatus
AAATACAAGGAATTATTCGAGACTACTATAAACAACTATATGCCAACAAATTTGAAAATCTAGAGGAATTGGATAAATTTTTGGGCACACACAAGCTCCCAAAACTGAACCAGGAAGACGTAGAAAATTTGAACAGACCAATTACAATAAAGGAGATTGAAGCTGTTATCAGAAGGCTCCCAACAAAGAAATGCCCAGGACCAGATGGATTCACAGCAGAATTTTACCAAACATTCAAATAGGAATTGACACCGATTCTTTACAAACTATTCCAAAAGATTGAATCAGACGCAAATCACCAAACTCATTCTATGAAGCAAACATCATCCTGATGCCAAAACCAGGTAAAGATATAACCA
>NW_007763767.1:0-270 GCF_000696425.1 Galeopterus variegatus
CAAAAATCTTAGGAAATGTTTAGCTACGTGGGTGAAGATGGCATGTGAGGAGTGTCAGGAAAAGCAGCTCCTTAAAAATCATCAGAATTAAAATAAAATAGGATCTGTAGCCCCTGTTTATGGCCCCTATAAAGTACCCAGGATTTTCCAAAGCTGAAGGTCTAGTCAGTGAATTTAGAGACTTGGATTCTAAATTACAATCGAAAATAAGGGCCTTGAATACTTTATAAGGGATCTGAAAGTTTAGTTGAACATCTAATTTTCCTCTAG
>NW_007763767.1:5922-6280 GCF_000696425.1 Galeopterus variegatus
CTGAGAAAAGACACTGGACATGATACGCAAATGATGCCTTGCTTTGATCATTCAGAGGGATGTTTTCCTCAAATTATCTTTGACTGAAACAAAGGAATTTTTGCACCAAAACGCTGCTCTTTCATATTATCATGGGCTACTGATATAGATCAAAAAAACAAAAATCTTAGGAAATATTTAGCTACGTGGGTGAAGATGGCATGCGAGGAGTGTCAGGAAAAGCAGCTCCTTAAAAATATCAGAATTAAAATAAAATGGGATCTGTAGCCCCTGTTTATGGCTCCTTGAAAGTACCCATGATTTTCCAAAGCTGAAGGTCTAGTCAGTGAATTTAGAGACTTGGATTCTAAATTACAGT
>NW_007763768.1:0-554 GCF_000696425.1 Galeopterus variegatus
AGAGAGAGAGAGAGAGAGAGAAAGGGAGAGAGAGAAAGAGCTAAAGGTATACTGCTGACCTTGAAGCTTAAAGATAGGTGAAGTGGCCATGAGCCAAGGAACATAGGGTAGCCTATAGAGACTGAAAAAGGCAGGAAAACATATTCTTCCCCAGAGTATACAGAAGAAATGCAGCCCTGCTGAAACTTAATTTAGGAATTTTGACCCCCCAGAATTGTCATATAATAAATGTATGGTGCTTAAAGTCACAAAGTCTGTGACAATTTGTAACAGTAACAATCAGAAACACACATCAGGTAATACTTAACAGGCTGCCCATTTTTTCATTCCTAGGAACAGTGTAATTGTATTAGTTTATTTCTGTTGCTTATGACAAAATACCTGTAACTGGGTAATACGTAAGAAAACCAGATTTATTGCTTAAGTTTTGGAAGCTGAGATATCCAAAGTCCAGGGAACATATTGGGTGGGGTTTTCCTTGGTCATGGCTTCAGTGACACAGGATATCACATTGCGAGATGGTGGAAGCAGAGAGAGAGAGAGAGAGAGAGAGA
>NW_007763768.1:5755-6280 GCF_000696425.1 Galeopterus variegatus
AAAAATAAAAATAAAAATAAAAATAAAAATAAAAATAATATATACATATATAATGATAATAAACTGAAAAATTAAACAAAAATTGGAAAAAACGAACAAACCCACCCCCTATAATTATGACTTCTGATTATAGCACCAAAATGCAGAGCATGGAAGTTTTCACTCATGTCCTTACACCCAGAAAAAAGGGTGAACAAATTGAAAATCAATGACTTTTCTTGGACCTGTAAGAGAACTGAAGGCACAGGAAAACCTCTTCCCCACAGTCTGGAGAAACAGGTAAATAAAGACAATTTCAGCTGAGATCAGCTTACCTGTAATAGAGGCAGTGGAGCTTAAACAGGTAGGAACATTTAAATAGTAATTTCGGGCCGAGCCCGTGGCTCACTCGGGAGAATGCAGCGCTGGGAGTGCAGCTGTGCTAGGGCCGCAGGTTCGGATCCTATAATAGGGATGGCTGGTGCCGCTCACTGGCTGAGCCCGCGGTGCAGGCAACACCAAGCCAAGGGTTGTGTTCCCCTTACC
>NW_007763769.1:0-538 GCF_000696425.1 Galeopterus variegatus
ATAGCATGGGAAAAGGGGGAGTGTTTGGGCAGAATCAGCAGAGAGGGGATACATATATGCAGAAGAAAACTTGGAAAAGTATGTAAGATGGATAGTTACATGATCTTGATTAAGGTGACTGTTTCACAATATATAATATCTCAAAACATATATTGTTCATTTAAAAGTTGTGCAGTTTTTTTAAAGTAAATTATACCTCAGTCAAGCTATTATGATGTATGGCATGGACCAAAATATGTCTACATGAAAATAAATAGCATTAATTGCAAAGGTGGAAATATTGAAAATTTAAGATATGACAGCTGACCTCAAGAAATTGAAAAATGTTTAATTTACTACTCAAAATCATTGAAGACATGATGCAATAAAATTAAGATCGGTGAATGAAATTTTAACGACTGCATAGAGAAGACTGACGAATCCCAAAGATTTTATTGAACTGAATACAAAATTGACAGATCCCTTGCACAAATTACAGAGAAAAATAAAAGAAACCCATTACCAATACCAGAAACGTAGACTGAATCAGCACTACAAA
>NW_007763769.1:5861-6279 GCF_000696425.1 Galeopterus variegatus
AATCATTGGGCGGTACATGCATGTATTGAATCAACACACTGCACCCCACAAATATGTAAAATTAAATGTTTAAATTTAAAAAATAGTGTAAATACAACCTAGATTCTGATAAAATTTATACTGTAAAACACAGAGAAACCATTAAGAAAATAACCCAGAAGTATGATCATCATTATTAAAGAAATTAAATGGTACACACAAAAGTCTACTTAATAAAAGGAAGTAAACGCGGAGTACAAGGAAAAAATAGTCAGAAGACATGAAGAAAACAAAACCAAAATAAAGTCAGACATAAATCCAACCATATCAAACCCAATATTAAATGTGATAGTAATAAGCAATCCCAGCAAAGGAAATGATTGTTAGACTAAATAAAAGAAGATATAACTCTATGCTGTCTACATGGGACACATTATAT
>NW_007763770.1:0-1181 GCF_000696425.1 Galeopterus variegatus
GTAGCAAAGTGTCAGCTGTGGGGAGGGCTGGGCGTCATTTTTACTTTCTCCTTCATTCTTTAGTAGCACCTGCCATGAGAAAAGTCCAGCGTATGTAACAACGAAGGCAGAGAGGGGAGACGCCGCAGCGGACCCCATGCCCCACCTCGCCGCTTCCGGAGCCCCGCCAGGGTGATGGCAGCCGGCGGTGGCCCTCTGGTGACTGGCAGGGGCTGGTTTATGACCTGCAGGCACAGGTGGGCACGGCTCTAGAGGAGTGGGGGCTCAGTTAGAGTGGGTGGTGGGATGCAGGAGAGGGGACGGCGAGGGAAGAGGAGGGGGCCTGAGGGCAGGGCTGGGTCTAGGAGGTGCTGAGCAGCACAGGGTGTCAGGGAACCCAGAGAAGCTGCCTGGATTGGGCAGTCAGGGGGAACCAGGGGCCCTGACCAGCTGAGCTTCCACCCAGCTCCAAGGCCACGAGGCCATTTCTTAGACCAGGTGAAAGGACCTGGCCCCTGTGGCTCCAGGTGATTCTGTGTTCATGACACAGTGGCTGGGAGGACGGTGACCAGCCTCTCGCACCGATTCTGAGCGTCTTGCTCAGCCCCACCCAGTGAGGCCAGAGCGGAGCGCTCCTCCCCAGACCTCTGGTGGTCCTGACTGGGCAGCCCCGGCATGGGGCTGGGGGGTCGGGACAATTTTTCGGTGCTGGTGCTTTCTGCCCCCCCATGATCCCAGGCACAGGAACAGCCACACATGCCTTCCACATTTCCCAAAGCCCCCCAGGGATGCAGCACCGCCCTGGACAGGGGCGAGAACCTGCCGAGCTCAGCAGGCACAGATCCCAGTGATGCTTTCTGTGATGCCAGATGCACTTACTGCTCGGGACGCTGACGAGCACCCCCTGAGCCTCCAGCTCCCACCCTCAACACGGGGACAAGTGCTATTGGCAGGTGGGGACTCCTTAAGATGAACCGAGAGGTGCACACGGAGCTGGTGGCACAGGGAATTCAGACAGGAAGCATAACAGGACACGCCCCTTTGACTGTCCTGCAGATAAAACGACATGCGGTCGAGGCCCTCTCCTTTCCCTCCATGCAGGGGCTACCCCTGAACCCCCTGATCATCCTCCCCACAGCCGCTGAGGTGCCGTTATCCCCACTGAGGGACAGAGATTCCAGGCTCAGGGCTGGAGCTCTTTC
>NW_007763770.1:2134-4437 GCF_000696425.1 Galeopterus variegatus
TCCACGCTGGCCCAAGCCCTGCTGTCTGCGTGGGAAGCTGCTCTCCGTGGCTGTCTCCCGGGAGGGGAGGTTTTGCCTTGGGCTCGCCTCCTGCTGTCTGGCTTTGTTTCCTGCAGTGAACACGTATCACCTTTTCAGTCATGAGGAACATGAGCCTTCTACGCTGGGTGGGATCGAGCAAGAAGGAACATGGAGGAAGAAATGCAGCCGGCCAGTGGGGCCCGGACTTGCAGGAGGCGGCCACGACCTCTGCACCAGCCCTCGTGCATGGCGGTGCCAGGCCTGGAGCCCTACGCCTGGCAGCTGGGCACCTGAATTCCAGGAGCAGAAGGAGACAGGCGAGTCCCAGCTCCAGGAGAGACAGGCCGTCTCCTCCCCTGTGCGTTGTTCTCTCCCGCCCGGCAGACTGGATGGCATGGATGTCCCACCTGCGCCACCCGGTCCCCGCAGACTCCTGCAGCCTCCTGTGGAAACTCCCCACAGACACGCCCGAGATGACACGCCTCCGGTTCTCTTCATCCAGTCTGCCAAAGTGACACCCGAAACTCACCGTCACAGTTCTCAACTTTGACTGCATTTTAGAATCACCAGGGGAACTTCAAAACATGTGGATGCCTGGGCCGAGCGATTCAGTGAGACCGCTCAGGCGCGGGGCCGGGCAAGGCGGGTTTCAAGAGCGCTCCGGTGACTCTGATGTGCCACCGAGATCAGAGCCACTGCTCCCGCTGCGTTCCGGGGTAGAAGCGGCGTGGGGGGTGGACAGCACCTTTGTTCCATCTGATGTTTCATTATTTCCTTGGGCTTCTTAACCGGGAATATTTAAAACCCACTTGTTTTCCCTCCCAACTGTTGCAGTTCATTGTCCCTGGTCAACACTTACATGAGATGTTTAGACCAAAACAGAACAAGAAACAGGAAGCTCGGGAGATGGCCATTGTCACTGCATTAACCCGAGTCTCGCACACAGGCGACTGTTGGGACATCGCTGAGAACAGCAACCCAGTGACGATGTGCTTGTTGTGTGGCAGCCCAGGGGCTGCAGAATCTTCTTTGACCCTTGAGCAGGGGCTGAGTTGTCACCACATGGAGGGTCCAGGGGCTCAGACACGCTGCTGGGGGTGGAGGTGTGTCCAGGTTCACCTTGCCCAACCGGCAGGTGTTTGTTTTGGTTTTTTAAACCTAACAGAGCAGGGAGGAGCTAGGGAACAAAAGCAACCCAAACCCGGGCAAGCAGGAGCCCATGTTGAAGACGGGTTATGGGGACAAAGAGCCATCAAGGGTGATGGGTTGGGGCCACCCTCTCCCAAGCCCTCCTGGAAAAACTCAAGACTCCCGAGGGGTCAGCTGGGACTTGAACTCCTGCCTGGAGCCCCACCCGGCATTGGCCTGGGTGCCCTGGACCCCCGCAGGGCTCAGGGACATGAGAAGGACTGTGGAGGGAGGGAGCAGCTGGAATCCGGTCATAAGAATTAATACTGCTGTGTCCACAGTCCCGCCCCCCACCCCACCTCACTGAGCTGCACGGCAGCCCCTGGACGTCCCCGGGGAGGCAGGACTTGAGCCCCAGAGAATGAAGGGAGACCCCGCACCCAGGCCAGCTGTGCCCCACCTGCAGGAAGAGCCGCCCAAGTCCTCCAGCTGGTCCAGGTGCTACTAAAGCAAAAAGCAGGTCGATCTCCAAGGCAACACGGGAGAGGACAGCATGCCAGCCCACCACTCCCTTGCGGAGGGGTTGTTCCCCTTAGCAACGGGCACCCACGTGGGATAGTGGAAGTTCCAGCCCACCCCTGCCCTTGAGGCTTGGTATCTCCTGGGCAGAGGGGCTGCCATGGGGTTGTTGGGGGCCTCCAGAGCAACACATTAAGTTTTCTGGAAACTAGCAGGAGATGTGGTTACCAAGCAAGGGTTCATCACCCAACACACGTAGGAGCCAATGCTGTGGCGCCGTTTGTTTTTGTTTTTGTTTTGTTTTTGAGAAAAGTCTTATTGCAAAGTCAACCAGCAAGGAGTCAGGAGGCCAACCTCTAATCTGTGTCCCTGACCTAGGGTCAGGACATGTTTTAAGGGGTCGAGGAGCAAGGGAAAGACTGAGGGGTATTGAGGCAGGGAGTTCAACTGGCTCAATTTAAATGTGTCTGTTTTTGGTATGTGAAGCGGTGGGCACCAGATCTCCCTTGATATGGGAACTCTGAGTTTGGAATTGCTCTGGTGGTTAAGTTTCCAGGCTTTTTGTTCCACTGGGGGAGGAATTTGTTTCTACAGTGCTGAAGGTCATGATCTTCCTTCCCTGTGCATGCTCAATG